>NC_054380.1:61913300-62213300 GCF_017654675.1 Xenopus laevis
ATTCACTATGTATATATTTATTTCTTAGGTTTCTGCTATATTTATAGTTAATGCATTTGGGGGACTATAAACACTAGACCTTTCATCTATACTCATATTACAATATTATGTAACATAAACAAGACAGCCAGTTTGTCTGTGCTAAAGAAGTATTTGCAACTCAGTTTGCTACATTGTTACATAATATGATTTTACTCCTTATTTGGTTAGAATGGGGGTTTTTAATACAAATGTGTCTCAAATTTCTAATGTGATATCAAAATATGTTTTATATGTGTTATTTAAAAACTTTAGTACTTGACGCACAGTGATGATGATGATGATGATGACGATGATGTCAGCCAATTAACCTTTCTTGCCACCAAGGGTATTTATTGCTTTCATTTTGTATCTATCTGTACTTTGAGAAAGGCCTCGGAGAGGCCGAAACGTTAGTCCGTTAGCTAATAAATCATTTTTGATTTTTTAAGACCTGAGAGTGCGGACCTCTTTGTTGGATATAAGCTGAAGATACTGAGTGCTGCTAAATACTTGTCTTTTATATATATACATATATATATACATATATATATATATATATATATATATACATATATATATACATATATATATATATATATATATATATATATATATATATATATATATATATATATATATATACACACATATACACATATACACATATACATACATATATATATATATATATATATATATATATATATATATATATATATATATATATATATATATATATATATATATATATATATATATATATATATATATATATATACATATATACACACACACACAATCGCAAAAAGGGGATCAGCACTACTCAGGTCTTAAAAATTAAACAGAATTTATTAATAAAATAGCAGCAGACTGACGTTTAAGCTGACTCCTCAGCCTTTCTCAAAGTGCCAAAGTCAATACCACACACTGGCGGGAAACCACCAGCTACAGCTTAATCACATGATTAAAAGCTAAAAAAAATCAACTAGGTATTTTTCAGTTTGTATTCATCTCTCCTAGCAGAAAAGACAATTAAAAACACCACCATAATAGCAATAATATAACAAAATGTGTCCAAATGTTTCACACAAATCAAGAAATGTTCCTATATGTTTCTACTTTTATCTGTTACATTAATACATTGTTTCATTACTAGATTACTTTCAAGGACACCATTTTTGTAAATTATATTGTTCATGTGAACAATACAACGTTCTCTTCTTCCTTTGGGCTGTTAAACTTTCACTTGAAATGTTGTACTGACATATTGCCTCTATATTGTTAAATCTTTTACTCTAATAGCACTACAGGGAGTGACCCACCTCAGGGGTAATCATATTTATGGCCTCAACTAGTATCCCCAACTGCTGGTACACCTCCATTATTTTCTTAAATATATGTATAAGAGGACTAGCAGAGCATCTCTGTCGCGTGTTATATTCTATGTCAATACTAAAATCAAACAGGTAGCAGGTGATCACTATTTCAATAAATAAACACTCCCCACAATGTGTATAACCCACTACCACCAGTAGGTGTATTCCCAAAAGTTAGGCTTCAACTACAACTCCCATGTGTCCTGGTACATGTAGTCACATAAAACCCGCAAAAATTGCAAACTATCAAGTGTCACCCATAATATACTATACATTATCGTGTAATCACATAAATATTCATACCTGGATCCTAATAATCCAACCGGCAACTACAATTAAATTGCTTTTTAA
Source organism: Xenopus laevis (assembly GCF_017654675.1). Taxonomy (NCBI): domain Eukaryota; kingdom Metazoa; phylum Chordata; class Amphibia; order Anura; family Pipidae; genus Xenopus; species Xenopus laevis. The sequence goes on from NC_054380.1 coordinate 61,915,049, forward strand.
CTTGAAGCTCTTAAGTTAATAACAACAGAGACTGTTCCATAGGAAGAGTTTATACAAAGTATCTGATTACAATGTGACTGTCCATCATTATCTGTAAGTAACATGTTTTCATTTTATTGTTACATTGTTTTTAAAGGAACAGTAACGTCAAAAAATAAGTGTTTTAAAGTAATAAAAATATAATGCAGTGTTGCCCTGCACTGGTAAAACTGGTGTGTTTGCTTAAACACTACTATAATTTATATAAATAAGCTGCTGTGTAGCCATGGGGGCAGCCATTCAAACCAGAAAAGGCTCAGGTTACACAGCAGATAGCAAATAAGCTCTGTCTGTCTAATGGTGTTATCTGTTATCCATTAGTTATCCATATAGCCATATAGCCGTTTTTCAATTTCCGCCATTGCTCCACAGCAGCTTGTTTATATGAACTATAGTAGTGTTTCTGAAGCAAACACATCAGTTTTACCAATGCAGGGCAACAGTACATGATATTTTCATTACTTTAAAACACTTAACATTTTTTGGTGTTACTGTTCCTTTAAGACCGAATTTCTGGGCGAGGGGGGGGGCAGCAGCAACTGCTGCCTCAGGTGGCCGAGGGGCCATAATCGCCCCTGTGTTCACAGAAGGCGAATCGGCAGCGGAGAAAAATCATATGCACTATTTTCATTTGGGGTCCGCACATGCCAGCTGCCTTGGTATATCTATGCATATTGGGCATCAAACGGTTCAGTAGACCCTTGGCATCAGTATTTATGGTGTTTTACAATTGTATGTAAGAAATTAGGTGAGATAAATGCGGCCAATTGCACTATTTTTAGGCAATTTTCAGAAATGTAAAAACTGTTGCTTTTATCGCCAAATTTAGGAAAGGCTTGTGACTTGGTACTTTGGAGTACAAAGACATGCATACCCAATTTGGATTCGCGGGAATATGTACTTTCCGAAAATATATGGTTTTCTGGGGTGAATGTACTTTTATCTACCTTTGCTCCCCCCCCAAATCTATGGGGCCGATTCATCAAGCTCGAGTGAAGGATTCGAAGTAAAAAAACTTCGAATTTCGAAGTGTTTTTTGGGCTACTTCGACCATCGAATGGGCTACTTCGACCTTCGATCGTTCGATCGTAGCATTTGCGCTAAATCCTTCGACTTCGATTTTCGAAGTCGGAGGATTTTAGTTCCTAGTCGAATATCGAGGGTTAATTAACCCTTGATATTCGACCCTTGATGAATCGGCCCCTATGTATTTAAATCCAACGATCGAAGGAATATCCTTCGATCAAAAAAACTTAGGCATAGGCTAACATTGACTTCGGTAGCTTTTAGCTGCCGAAGTAGGGGGTCGAAGTTTTTTTTAAAGAGGCAGTACTTCGACTATCGAATGGTCGAATAGTAGAACGATTTTTAGTTCGAATCCTTCGATTCGAAGTCGTAGTCGAAGGTCGAAGTAGCCCATTCGATGGTCGAAGTAGCCCAAAAAACACTTTGAAATTCGAAGTTTTTTTACTTTGAATCCTTCACTCGAGCTTGATGAATCGGCCCCTTAGTGTTGATTTTGCAGTACCTGAAATGACAGACCATAAGTGGGTCTTCCTGTTGGGGCCCCTATATGCCACGTGCTTGGGTATACCTATACATATTGGGCATCAAACTGTTCAGTGGACCACAGGCTTTCATATTTGGGGTGTTTTACATTGATACCTAATGATGTGTGGGAGATATGTTGCTGTAGAGTGGAAGCTTTGAGGTAATTTTTCAAAAAATTCACCAATTACTATAAAACATTATAACTTTAGGAAACAATTACAACATGGTAGTTTGGAGTACAAAGATATTTTTACCCATTTTTGATTCACCAGAATCTGTTCTTTCTAATAATGGGTAGTTTTTTAGGGTAAACCTGCTGTTAGCAGGATGTTTGGCCTTGAAATCAAAAGTATGCCGTTTGCCATTTGGTTGTGTACTGCTTGTAGATTTTGAGCTATACGAGTGAGAAATCTCCATAAAACTATATATATTTGGTATTGCCGCGTTCAGGAGACCTAGACCTTTCTAAATCAGCTGTGTTCTCATACATAAAATAAATTATGTTTCTGATATATGTGATTGTTCTTCGTGAAACATGATTTTTTTCATTTTATTGGACACTTAGAAGCCTATATTTTTTTACAGAAGTGGAATTACACCAAAATTCTTGCATATTGAGAAAGTTCAGGTTGTCCTGAAAAAAACAATATATTGTTTTCCTGGGTAAACTAAAAGACCACCCCAGGAAAGGCCCTTAAAGTGAAAGAGTGCAAAATATCTAAAAACTGCTTGGCAGTAGATGTTCGCATCTAGGACAAAACGGCTGGCAGGGAAAGGGTTAAGGCATCAAACTATTCAGTAGACCCCTGGCGTTCATATTTAGGATGCTTTATGCTGGTAAATTACAAATGTAGGTATATAATGGGGTTAAATGCAAACTTTGTGATGACTTTTAGAAATGATATAAAAAACAAAAAGTTTAGGGTAGTGTTGCTGCTTTGCCATACAAAGATACATTTACCTATTTTAGATTTGGCAGAATGTGTATTTTCTAAAAATGTGATGTTGTCTTGGGATGACTTCCTTATTTGCCACTTTTACCAAACATTAATCAGGCAGTGTATGCAGGGCTGGAACTAGGAGTAGGAAGAGGCACGTGCCTATGGCCAAAAGTAAAGGGGTGCCAGGTAAGTACCTCTTCTACTGCCTTCCCCTAGTTTGGGCTGTTTCCCTCAGCTCGGCAGCTATTACAGTGCTGCTGTCATCTGAACGTGAATGCGCTCTCCTGTGCATGCACGTTAAAGTTCATGTGCGCGCACTAGGGGGGAGGCGACGTAGCCGGCAGGGTTGCCTAGGGCGACCTGCTGGCTTGGCCACTGAGTGTATGCGCTAACTTCATTTTGGGGCATCTAAATGCCAGATACTTTGGTAAACTTATGCACAATGGGCATCAAACTGTTCAGTGGACCCCTGGCAATTATATTGAGGGTACCTAATACAGTGTGGGATATGCGGAGCAGAAAAATAAAACCTTTGAAGTGATTTTTCAGAATTTTAATACATTTTTATAAGAACCGCAAAGATAAGACAAGCTTTGATGTTTGGTAGTTAGGAGTAGAGAGATATAGTTACTCATTTTGGAATCATCAGAATGTGTATTTTTCAAAAAAGAGGTGGAAATACATAAAAACTAAGATTTAGAAAGCTTATTTTCTACTGAAAAAAAAACAATGTATAGTTTTCCTAGGTAAACTAAAGGTTTCTCCTCAGAAAATGCCCCTAAAGTGAGAGAACAGGGGCAAATTTATCAAGGGTCGAAGTAAAAATTCAAAGTAAAAAAAATTCAAATTTCGAGCTATTTTTTTTGTATACTTCGACTAGGCAAACATTTTATTCGAATTTGAAAAAATTTAGCTTTCCGAATATCTATTTTCGAATATCGAAATTTATCATGTGCTGTCTCTTTAAAAACTTCGACTCGAACCATTCACCATCTAAAACCTGCCGAATTGCTGTTTTAGCCTATGGTGGACCTCCTAGAACCTGTTTGGAGTCAATTGGGGTGAGTGTGAGAGAGAAAGGAGTGGCTGAGGTGAGTGTGAGAGTAGAAGGTAAGCATGGCAAGGTTGAGTGTACGAGAGAAAGGAGTGGCTGTGGTGAGTGTGAGAGAGAAAGGAGTGGCTGAGGTGAGTGTGAGAGTAGAAGGTAAGCATGGCAGGGGTGAGTGTGAGAGAGATAGGAGTGGCTGGGGTGAGTGTGAGAGAGGAGTGGCAGGGGTGAGTGTGAGAGAGATTAGTGGCAGGGGTGAGTGAGAGAGATAGGAGTAGCAGGGGTGAGTGAGGTATGAGTGGCAGGGGGAGTGAGAGAGATAGGAGTGGCAGGGGTGAGGTATGAGTGGCAGGGGTGAGTGTGAGATGAGTGGCAGGGGTGAGTGTGAGTGAGGTATGAGTGGCAGGGGTGAGTGAGAGAGATAGGAGTGGCAGGGGTGAGTGAGAGAGATAGGAGTGGCTGTGGTGAGTGTGAGAGAAAGGAGTGGCTGAGGTGAGTGTGAGAGTAGAAGGTAAGCATGGCAGGGGTGAGTGTGAGTGAGATAGGAGTGGCTGGGGTGAGTGTGAGAGAGGAGTGGCAGGGGTGAGTGTGAGAGATATTAGTGGCAGGGGTGAGTGTGAGAGAGAAAGGAGTGGCTGGGGTGAGTGTGAGAGAAAGGTGTGGCTGTGGTGAGTGTGAGAGAGAAAGGAGTGGCTGAGGTGAGAGTAGAAGGTAAGCATGGCAGGGGTGAGTGTGAGAGAGATAGGAGTGGCTGGGGTGAGTGTGAGAGAGGAGTTGCTGGGGTGAGTGAGAGTAGAAGAACCGCAAAGTTAAGACAAGCTTTGATGTTTGGTAGTTAGGAGTAGAGAGATATAGTTACTCATTTTGGAATCATCAAAATGTGTATTTTTCAAAAAAGAGGTGGAAATACATGAAAACTCAGATTTAGAAAGCTTATTTTCTACTGGAAAAAAACAATGTATAGTTTTCCTAGGTAAACTAAAGGTTTCTCCTCAGAAAATGCCCCTAAAGTGAGAGCACAGGGGCAAATTTATCAAGGGTCGAAGTAAAAATTCAAATTAAAAAAAATTCAAATTTCGAGCTATTTTTGTGTACTTCGAATAGGCAAACATTCTATTCGAATTTGAAAAAATGTAGCTTTCCGAATATCGATTTTCGAATATCGGAATTTATCATGTGCTGTCTCTTTAAAAACTTCGACTTGAACCATTCACCATCTAAAACCTGCCGAATTGCTGTTTTAGCCTATGGTGGATCTCCTAGAACCTGTTTGGAGTCAATTGGGGTGAGTGTGAGAGAGAAAGGAGTGGCTGAGGTGAGTGTGAGAGTAGAAGGTAAGCATGGCAGGGGTGAGTGTGAGAGAGGAGTGGCAGGGGTGAGTGTGAGAGAGATTAGTGGCAGGGGTGAGTGAGAGATAGGAGTGGCAGGGTGAGTGTGAGTGAGGTATGAGTGGCAGGGGGAGTGAGAGAGATAGGAGTGGCAGGGGTGAGGTATGAGTGGCAGGGGTGAGTGTGAGTGAGGTATGAGTGGCAGGGGTCAGTGAGAGAGATAGGAGTGACAGTGGTGAGTGTGAGAGAGAAAGGAGTGGCTGGAGTGAGTGTGAGAGAGAAAGGAGTGGCTGTGGTGAGTGTGAGAGAGAAAGGAGTGGCTGTGGTGCGTGTGAGAGTAGAAGGTAAGCATGGCAGGGGTGAGTGTGAGAGAGATAGGAGTGGCTGGGGTGAGTGTGAGAGAGATAGGAGTGGCTGGGGTGAGTGTGAGAGATAGGAGTGGCTGGGGTGAGTGTGAGAGATAGGAGTGGCTGGGGTGAGTGTGAGAGAGGAGTGGCAGGGGTGAGTGTGAGAGAGAGGAGTGGCTGGGGTAAGTGTGAGAGATAGGAGTGGCTGGGGTGAGTGTGAGAGATAGGAGTGGCTGGGGTGAGTGTGAGAGATAGGAGTGGCTGGGGTGAGTGTGAGAGAGGAGTGGCAGGGGTGAGTGTGAGAGATAGGAGTGGCTGGGGTGAGTGTGAGAGAGGAGTGGCAGGGGTGAGTGTGAGATATTAGTCGCAGGGGTGAGTGAGAGATAGGAGTGGCTGTGGTGAGGTATGAGTGGCAGGGGTGATTGTGAGAGATATGAGTGGCAGGGGTGAGTGTGAGTGAGGTATGAGTGGCAGGGTGAGTGAGAGAGATAGGAGTGGTGAGTGTGAGAGAGAAAGGAGTGGCTGTGGTGAGTGTGAGAGAGAAAGGAGTGGCTGAGGTGAGTGTGAGAGTAGAAGGTAAGCATGGCAGGGGTGAGTGTGAGAGAGATAGGAGTGGCTGGGGTGAGTGTGAGAGAGGAGTGGCTGGGGTGAGTGTGTGAGAGGAGTGGCAGGGGTGAGTGTGAGAGAGATATTAGTGGCAGGGGTGAGTGAGAGAGATAGGAGTGGCTGTGGTGAGGTATGAGTGGCAGGAGTGAGTGTGAGATATGAGTGGCAGGGGTGAGTGTGAGTGAGGTATGAGTGGCAGGGTGAGTGAGAGAGATAGGAGTGGTGAGTGTGAAAGAGAAAGGAGCGGCTGTGGTGAGTGTGAGAGAGAGGAGTGGCTGTGGTGAGTGTGAGAGTAGAAGGTAAGCATGGCAGGGGTGAGTGTGAGAGAGATAGGAGTGGCTGGGTGAGTGTGAGAGGAGTGGCAGGGGTGAGTGTGAGAGATATTAGTGGCAGGGGTGAAAGAGAAAGGAGTGGCAGGGGTGAGTGTGAGAGAGAAAGGAGTGGCTGGGGTGAGTGTGAGAGAAAGGAGTGGCTGTGGTAAGTGTGAGAGAGAAAGGAGTGGCTGAGGTGAGTGTGAGAGAGAAAGGAGTGGTGAGGTGAGAGTAGAAGGTAAGCATGGCAGGGGTGAGTGTGAGAGAGGAGTTCCTGGGGTGAGTGAGAGTAGAAGGTAAGCATGGCAGGGGTGAGTGTGAGTGAGGTATGGGTGGCAGGGGTGAGTGAGAGAGGTAGGAGTGGCAGGGGTGAGTGTGAGTGAGGTATAAGTGGCAGGGGTGAGTGTGAGCGAGATAGTGGCTGGGTGAGTGAGAGAGTAGAAGGTAAGCATGGCAGGGGTGAGTGTGAGTGAGATAGGAGTGGCAGGCTTTGATCTGGGAGTATGCAAAAACCTCATTCTGCCAATAAAATCAACATTTTCACACTATAAAAGAATAACAGCCTTACTGTTCTCAGAATGAGATTCCAGAGAATGCAATTGGTGTGTGGATGCTTTGAATTCAGCATGAAGAGGGTGGGACTTTGCTAGTTGCTACGTGACATCACAGTTGGGGTATAGCCACTCCCATTCAGCAATTGCTTGAACTGGCTCTCAGAGAAAGCATTCTAACTCACTGTAATATTATTGAATGCCTTTCAAAAAGTAAGCATTTCTGTTAAATGAATATATTTGAGAATATTGTTATTTTCATCCTATCTATCCACTGGGAAAATTCGATTTTCGCGATAGTTCCCCTTTAATAATCAGGCTGAAGCATCAGCTTATGACATGCAAACCTCATTTTCTGCTTGATGATTTGCAACAATCCCTAAGCTGAGCTTCTAAAAAGCGGTTTGAGAGCCCACTGAGCATGTGTGTGTCACAGACACCCCAAACAAAATACAATATGGGAAACTTTGCTACTATAGAGAACCTTTAGGCTGGTTCAATAAATTATATATATAAAAAACATAATTTCTAGCCATATTCACTTTTAGGGTTTAGTTCTGCTTGAAATAGATCCATTATAAATATATAAAATGCTCTACTCATCAGCCTGGCAGTTAATTCAATAATATTCAGAGAGTGATGTTTTCAAAGAATCAAAATAAAATGGACAGGTCAGTTGCTGACCTGAGCAATAGTATGGGGCTCTTTCCAGAACTACAGGGCTCCTCAAACAACAATGGGCAAGTATGGAATCTCTGCTGCCATATGTATTGCTATTGTAAACTACGGTGTAATAAAGAGAAATCACTGACTTATACTTATAACCCAAAAGTGGAATGAACATGGTGTATGAAAGAAGAAAGAGCACTCCCATTACGATGCCCCTTAGTTTTACATCGCACTTAATAAATCAGCACTTTTCTCTTCTGGTACTCTCTCTCTCCAATCTCTCTAAGGGGTATATTTATCAATGGTCGAATTTCGAAGTGAAAAAACTTCGAGATTTGAATTCAAAAATACCAACCGAAATTAAGTCGAGGTGTTTTTTTTGGTCGAATAGGTTCGTTTTTGATCGAATAGGTCAGTATTCGAATCGAAGTAATAGAGCATTAGATCGAATTCAATTTGAAGTTTTTCCCAAAAAAAACTTTGATTTTTCAAAGTCCACCAATTCAAATAGGTTCTAGGAGGTCCTTCATAGACTAAAACAGCAATTCGGCAGGTTTTAGATGTTGAATGGTCGAAGTCAAATTTTCAGACACAGTACATGATAAATTTCGATTTTCCAATTTCTTTCAAATTTGCATCGAATTTGGACTATTCCCTATTCGAAGTACACAAAAATAGCTCTAAATTCACCTCGACCTTTGAGAAATCTGCAACTAAATGTGCTATAAAAATAGCAGCACTATCTCAGTGTAAATAAAATAAATATGTGGTAGGAGATAACATGGATAGCTAAGAAAAGGAGTTACCGTATATACTTGAGTATAAGCTGAGTTTTTTCAGCACCCAAAATGTGCTGAAAAAGTCTACCTTGGCTTATACTTGAGTCAATGACGTGAATGTCTGCGCTTCAGCAGAACACACGCTCCTGTGTGCGCACCCTGTTCACTTCCTACCCGGCCCGCATCTCCCCTGCACCTCCCGCTCACGTGACATCATCAGAGGCAGCGGGCAGCATGCCGACGGGCGTAGTTCCTCCTACTGCAGCCTCCCCACCTCTGCAGTCCTGCGGCGACTCACGATAGAGATGAGCTGTGGCCAAGTAAGTGTGCAGGCTGGTGTTCTGCCAGTCTACAGGTACACACTTTTCACTCTGTTAGAGAAATGCTACTTTAGTTTTAGGAGCCACAGATTACACGTCTATCTCCTGACACAACTTATTCTCATTTCCCAAGTACAGCGCGCTGCTGACACAACACTGACTTTTGTTGTGTCACATGACCCGAAGCGAGGTCTTCTTTCAGTGTTTATTGGCCAGGAAAGCCGCTGTTCGCGCCGCAGATTTGTTGAGGAAATAGGAAGTGGCATGACAGAAGTCATGTGGCCTGTGCTAGTTCGCCTGCTTTGGAGGGAGAAGTTTATAGCGGGTTGCGTCTGCTCGGGAAGCTCCCTGTAGCTCTGTGCCCATCAGAAAGAGGGCGATTGCCGGTTAGATTTATCGTGATAGTCAACCGAGCAGGGTCGGTTTTACTGGAGGGCAGAGAAGGCTTTTGCACTGGGCCTCCAGTAACACTGGATCCTCCATTTTATTTACAATCCGTGTAAAACAGATGTTAGATATATTTATTATACTGATCAGGAATGTTAAACTTGCAGTAATCCAGCTGTTGTTGGACTACACCTCCCACTGTCTCACCAACAGCTGGTTGGATAATTTGTAACCTCTGTCTTCCCTTAAAGGGTTTGTCTATCTTTAAAGGGATACTGTCATGGGAAAAAAAAAAATTCAAAACGAATCAGTTAATAGTGCTGCTCCAGAATTCTGCACTGAAATCCATTTTTCAAAAGAGCAAACAGATTTTTTTTATATTCAATTTTGAAATCTGACATGGGGCTAGACATATTGTCAATTTCCCAGCTGCCCCAAGTCATGTGACTTGTGCTCTGATAAACTTCAATCACTCTTTACTGCAAGTTGGACTGATATCACCCCCCTCCCTTCCCCCCCCCCCCAGCAGCCAAACAAAAGAACATGGGAAGGTAACCAGTTAGCAGCTCCCTAACACAAGATAACAGCTGCCTGGTAGATCTAAGAACAACACTCAATAGTAAAAACCCATGTCTCACTGAGACACATTCAGTTACATTAAGAAGGAAAAACAGCAGCCTGCCAGAAAGCTTTTCTCTCCTAAAGTGCAGGCACAAGTCACATGACCAGGGGCAGCTGGGAAATTGACAAAATGTCTAGCCCCATGTCAGATTTCAAATTGAATATAAAAAAAATCTGTTTGCTCTTTTGAGAAATGGATTTCAGTGCAGAATTCTGCTGGAGTAGCACTATTAACTGGTGCGTTTTGAAAAAAACATGTTTTCCGATGACAGGATCCCTTTAAATTAACTTTTAGTAGGATGTATAGAGTGAGATTCTGAGACAACTTGCAATTGGTTTTTATTATTTGTGTTTTTTTGTTATATCGCTTTTTATTTAGCGGTTTGCAATTTCAGCAGTCTGGTTGTTAAGAGTCTAAATTACCCTAGCAACCATGCATTGATTTGAATAAAGCTGGCCATAGACGTGCAGATTATAGTTTATGTCAGTCCTGCGGCGCCTGGAGGGACTCGCGCTAGAGATGAGCTGTGGCCAATTAAGTGCGCAGGCTGGTGTTCTGGGCCAGGGATAGGGGGCAGGCTTTTGGAAATCCAGATGCTCCAACGCAGACGCAGGTTTATCCTTCCGCTCGCGTGTGGAGTGCGCTGAGCCTGTGGTGGAGCAAGCTTGTGAGAGTCTCATTGCCTTAACCTGGCTGCGTATGGTGCAGCACTGGCCCGGGTCGGCTTATACTCGAGTATATAATATATGTAATTATTGAGCAGCGTACAAGCCGGACAGGATTTATAGTGGATGGCAGATATGTATCCCCGGTTTTTAGGTTCTGAGCCATCCATTTAAGAATGTTCCCTTTAAGAAACACCAAAGGGGGTCAGCAGCAGGTGTGCAGAGGTGAGAGAAGGAGCTGCACAGGAGGGCTGAGCTGTTGGGTTGGAATGGCTGTATTTTCAGAGACCTGTGGGGCCTGATAGCTAGGTGGATATTTTCCCCACAGACCAAGCCTGGATAGTACCTTGGGGTAGTGAAAACTTAAAAACGCTGAAGTAAGCTATTTTGTTTATTGCTGGACTTTATGTTGCTGAATGAAGCTGTTTTCTTTCTGTTACATTTTGACTGCTGCTGGAAGCTCTTTGTGTTCAAAATAAACGGACTGTTTTTCTTTTCACCTTGGAGTGGCCTGCATTTATGCTAACGACCCCGCTGTGATCCCCCCAAACTTCACAACTGGTGCTCGGATGCGGGCAGGCACTACCAAAGTGCCTTGCGCTACAGTTCAGCTTCAGCAGAGTATGGTCGTGCAGCAACAGGCTACAGAGGCCCAGCAAAGAATGCAGCAGCAGGCTATAGAGGCCCAGCAAAGCACTACCTCTCAACTTCAGCAGAGCATGGTCGTGCAGCAACAGGCTACAGAGGCGCAGCAAAAGAGCCTGGAGGCTCAAGTATTGGCTTTGAGAGAGTCTGTAAATTTACAAGTACCGTATATACTCAAGTATAAACAGAGTTTTTCAGCATCCAAAATGTGCTGAAAAAGTCTACCTCGGCTTATACTCGGGTCAGCGGGCAGTAGCAGAGATTGCAGTCACTTTTAATAATTCCTATACCAACATTACACTTGGGGAGAGACTGCAATATCCCACAATGCCCTCTGTTGGTTATATGAAAGAATAACAGTGCGCCCTCTGTTGGTTATATGAAAGAATAACAGTGACTGCAATATCACACAGCGCCATCTGTTGGTTATATGAAAGAATAACAGTGCGCCCTCTGTTGGTTATATGAAAGAATAACAGTGACTGCAAAATCACACAGTGCCATCTGTTGGTTATATGAAAGAATAACAGTGCGCCCTCTGTTGGTTATATGAAAGATTAACAGTGACTGCAATATCACACAGCGCCTTCTGTTGGTTATATGAAAGAACAGTGCGCCCTCTGTTGGTTATATGAAAGAATAACAGTGACAGCAATATCATACAGCACCCTCTGTTGGTTATATTAAAGAATAACAGTGACTGCAATATCACACATCACTGTTGGTTATATGAAAGAATAACAGTGCGCCCTCTGTTGGTTATATGAAAGAATAACAGTGACTGCTGGTTATATTAAAGAATAACAGTGACTGCAATATCACACATCACTGTTGGTTATATGAAAGAATAACAGTGCGCCCTCTGTTGGTTATATGAAAGAATAACAGTGACTGCAATATCACACAGCACCCTCTGTTGGTTATATGAGAGAATAACAGTGACTGCAATATCACACAGCACCCTCTGTTGGTTATATGAAAGAATAACAGTGCGCCCTCTGTTGGTTATATGAAAGAATAACAGTGACTGCAATATCACACAGCACCCTCTGTTGGTTATATGAAATAATAACAGTGTGCCCTCTGTTGGTTATATGAAAGAATAACAGTGACTGCAATATCACACAGCACCCTCTGTTGGTTATATGAAAGAATAACATTGCGCCCTCTGTTGGTTATATGAAAGAATAACAGTGACTGCAATATCACACAGCACCCTCTGTTGGTTATATGAAATAATAACAGTGTGCCCTCTGTTGGTTATATGAAAGAATAACAGTGACTGCAATATCACACAGCACCCTCTGTTGGTTATATGAAATAATAACAGTGTGCCCTCTGTTGGTTATATGAAAGATTAACAGTGACTGCAATATCACACAGCGCCCTCTGTTGGTTATATGAAAGAATAACAGTGACTGCAATATCACACAGCGCCCTCTGTTGGTTATATTAAAGAATAACAGTGACTGCAATATCACACAGCCCCCTCTGTTGGTTATATGAAGGATTAACAGTGATGGCAATATCACACAGCGCCCTCTGTTGGTTATACGAAAGATTAACAGTGATGGCAATATCACACAGCACCCTCTGCACATGGTAGTGGGACAGTGGGACAATGCACACAGTAATCCGTTTGGCAATTCTCTCATCAACTTTGCAAAGAAGTCCGTTTCATCGCTGGGGGGGTCGCTTTGGCAGAATGTGCGCTGCTGGGAGACAGGGCTGTAGTTGTGTCTAGGCTTATACTAGAGTCAATAAGTTTTCCCAGTTTTCGTAGGTAAAATTAGGTACCTCGGCTTATACTCGGATCGGCTTATACTCGAGTATATACGGTAACTGCCTTACACGAAGCTACCATTATCCACCAGCACAATTACTCAAGCCAAGGTGTTGGCTGAGGCTGTCCAGCAGTTTGCTCCTGGACGGGAGTCCGTTGTCATGGCCCAGGGGAACCCGGTAACCACCCGGGCAAGTCATTTTCTCCAAAAGCTGAGTCCCCCAGATGATGTGGAGGCCTTTCTTACCAACTTTGAGAGGACTGCAGAGCGAGAAGGGTGGCCCCGAGATAAATGGGCCGGCCTAATAGCTCCATTTCTGTCTGGCGATCCACAAAAAGGCGTATTATGATCTTAAAGGAGAAGGAAAGGTTAAAACTAAGTAAGCCTTATCAGAAAGGTCCATCTAAATATACCAGTAAACCCCAAAAGTAGTGCTGCTCTGAGTCCCCTGTCAAAAGAAACACTGCATTTCTTTCCATCTATTGTGTACACATGGGCTTCTGTATCAGACTTCCTGCCTTCAGCTTAAACCTCATTGCCCTGGGCAAGAGCATGCTCAGTTTGCTCCTCTTCCCCCACCCCCCTCCCTTCTCTACTGTAATCTGAGCCCAGAGCAGAAAGAGACTCAGGCAGGAAGTGATGTTACACCATGTTAATACTGCAGCTCCTATCCTAAACAAACAGAGTTTCTAGAGCTTTTTACTCAGGTATGGTAAAGCATTCTAGCTTGCACTATTGCAGCTAATCTATTGGCAATAAAATGCCTTTCCTTCTCCTTTAACCCAGATGGCGCCATGAATTATGATCGGCTAAAAGCAGATGCCGATCTACTCTATAGAGTCACCAAGGTCCTTGAGGAGGTGGTGGAACAACTGCTAGTTTGAAAGCCATACAGACGAATGGTACTTGACCTGCCGCATAATGATGCACTTGGTGGACACTTGGGGGCAGAGAAGACCAAAGCAAGAATCACAGACCGTTTTTTTCTGGCCAGGTTTAAAGTCTGAAGTAAAAACTTACTGTGCATCCTGTCCTACCTGCCAGTTAACGGCTCCGGCTCCTCATTTTTGCAGCCCCTTGGTGCCTTTACCCATTATCGAAGTACCATTCGAACGTATAGCAATGGACTTGGTAGGTCCCCTGGTAAAATCTGCCCGAGAGCATCAGTATATCTTGGTAATCCTTGATTATGCCACCAGATACCCGGAAGCTATTCCCTTAAGGAATGCCACATCTAAAGCCATTGCCCATGAGCTGTTTCTGATGTTTTCAAGGACAGGGTTTCCCAAGGAGATACTCACTGACCAGGGTACCCCATTTATGTCAAAGATGATGTCAGGTGTGTGCAAATTGTTCCAGATAAAGCAGTTACGTACGTCTGTCTACCATCCTCAGACAGATGGCTTAGTGGAACGGTTTAATAAGACCTTAAAAACCATGCTTAAGCGGGTGGTACAAAAAGATGGTAAGGATTGGGATTGTCTGTTACCTGCTCTTTTATTCGCAATTCGGGAGGTGCCTCAGGCATCCACAGGGTTCCCACTTTGACTTAGTGTACGGGCGCAGGCCAAGGGGACGGCTTGATATTGTAAAGGAGGCTTGGGAGAGTGAAGCTACTCCCCACAAAAGTGTTTGAGTATATCTCTAAAATGAGGGAAAGGATCGCAGGAGTGATGCCACTGGTTAAGGAACACTTGCAAAGTGCCCAAGAAGCTCAGCGCCGGGTATACAATCGGTCTGCTAAGGTGAGGCAATTTCAGGTGGGAGATAGAGTGGCAGTGTTGATCCCCACTGTAGAGAGCAAATTCTTGGCCAGATGGCAGGGCCCATTTGAAATTGTAGAAAAAGTGAGCGAGGTAAACTATAAGGTTCACCAACCTGGTAAGAGAAAGCCCTACCAAATCGATCACATAAATTTGTTAAAGCATTGGAAGGATAGAGAACCAGTTTCAGCACTGGCTAGTGGGAAACTTGAGTCTCAGGTTGGTGCTGACCATGTCCTGGTAGCTACAGCATTGTCAAAAGCCCAGACCCAGCAAGTTAGGGAGTTTCTGCAGAGAAACAAAGATATTTTTTCTGATTTGCCTGGGATCGCTAATGTCAGAGCATGATGTAATTACAGAGCCGGGAGTAAAGGTGTGTCTCAAACCTTACCGCATTGCAGAAGCTCGCCGTAAGGCTGTCTCAGAGGAGGTAAAAAAAAATGCTGGAGTTAGGGGTTATTGAAGAGTCACCGAGTGAATGGTAAAGCCCCATTGTGTTGGTACCCAAGCCCAATGGTACTCTGCGATTCTGCAATGATTTCAGAAAACTCAATGAAATTTCCAGATTTGATGCCTATCCTATGCCCCGGGTAGATGAACTTATAGAGAGGTTAGGTCCTGCCCGTTATAATACCACTTTAGAACTCACCAAGGGGTACTGGCAAATACCCCTAACCCAGACAGCAAAAGAGAAAACAGCATTCTCCACTCCAGATGGCCATTTTCAATATAAAAGAATGCTCTTTGGTTTACAAACTGCCCCAGCTATGTTTCAAAGGGCAATGGACAAACCTTTGAGGTCCCATCAGAGGTACACATCCGTTTACCTGGATGACATTGTCATCCTTAGTAGGGACTGGGAGTCCCATTTGCCTAAAGTCCAGGCAGTTCTTGACTCCCTGAGACACGGTGGGTTCACAGTGAATCCTGAAAAGTGTGCCATAGGGATGGAAGAGGCAAGATACCTTGGGTACATTGTAGGTAGAGGGCTAGTAAAACCCCAGCTAAATAAGGTAGATGCTGTCCAGAACTGGCCCCGCCCTAAAACAAAGAAACAGGTACGAGCATTCCTGGGAATGATTGGGTACTACCGTAGGTTTGTCCCCAACTTTGCCACAGTAGCAACCTCATTGACTGACCTAACCAAAGGTCGGAAGTCAGTCATAGTTGAGTGGAACGTGGATGCTGAAAAGGCATTCCTCGAACTCAAGTCCGCTCTTTGTCACCACCCCATCTTGGTGGCACCAGATTTCTCAAAGGAATTTATTGTTCAGACGGATGCTTCAGACGTAGGTCTGGGAGCTGTCCTATCACAGGTCATTAATGGGGAAGAGCATCCCGTAGTGTTTCTCAGTAGAAAGCTGACTGCAGCGGAGAAAAACTATGCAATAGTTGAGCAAGAATGCCTAGCCATTAATTGTGGGCCTTGGACTCCCTCCGTTATTACCTTTTAGGTAGGAGATTCTGTCTGATTTCTGATCATGCCCCACTCACCTGGATGAAACCGAAAAAAGGGGCAAATGCCAGGGTAACCCGATGGTTCCTGGCACTCCATACTCAAATATACTGTAGAGCACAGACCCAGGAAACAGCATATGAATGCGGATGCTATGTCCTGAGTCCATTGTCTAGGCTCTACTAGTGCCTCCACCTCCCCTGGGTTGAGGCAGAAGGGGGGGGATATGTACAAGCCGGACAGGATTTATAGTGGATGGCAGATGTATCCCCGGTTTTTAGGTTCTGAGCCATCCATTTAAGAATGTTCCCTTTAAGAAACACCAGAGGGTTAACCAGCCAGAAGGTGGGCTGGACAGCCAAGGGGTGTTTAAGGGAGTCAGCAGCAGGTGTGCAGAGGTGAGAGAAGGAGCTGCACAGGAGGGCTGGGCTGTTGGGTTGGAATGGCTGTATTTTCAGAGACCTGTGGGGCCTGATAGCCAGGTGGATATTTTCCTGGTGTTTTCCCCACAGACCAAGCCTGGATAGTAACTTGGGGTAGTGAAAACTTAAAAACGCTGAAGTAAGCTATTTTGTTTATTGCTGGACTCTATGTTGCTGAATGAAGCGGTTTTCTTTCGGTTACATTTTGACTGCTGCTGGAAGCTCTGTGTTCAAAATAAACGGACTGTTTTTCTTTTCACCTTGGAGTGGCCTGCATTTAGGCTAACAATCCCGCTGTGATCCCCCCAAACTTCGCAACAGGAATAACACATTTAATGTAGTTATTACTTTCCCCCTTATTTCTGGAATGAAAAGTCTTTGACCAGTTACTTTTATCCATATCTACAACTGATGCTTTGCAGATAAAATGAAGAGTGGCTTGTCAATGGAGGAACAGCAACGAATGATGGAAAAACTTGCAATAAAACAGTAGGGAAAAGGGTGTAAGAGACAGCAGGGAAAAGTTACAATTGTAAACCACAAATTCTCAACATGGAAAGATGGCATGAATGAGATAAACAAAAGGCAAAAAAAGCTGAAAATGAGAGATGTATGTGTTAACTACAACCAGAGGAGTATACTAATTTTGCTTTATATGGTAGGGCAATCACTAGACTGTGTTCTGCTGTTAATTATTAAAGGGGGAGCTAAACACTGCTCACCCACAATTTACTTAGTTGTTGCTGGACTACAAATCCCAGAATAATGGTACATATTATCAAGGTTAGGACATACTAGGAGCTGTAGTCCAGCAACATCAGGATTGCAGTCATAGAAAGGGTTCAAATAAAGGATCGGTTGGTTAGGTTTATTTAACTGAATTATAAAATTATACCTGGCAGCTCCTGTGCAAAAGATTTTTCCTGATGACCAAATTGTAGCAGTTATCCTGGGCTTTCTTAGTTTCATCAAAACTTTCTAAAACGAAAAATAAAGTTTAGGATATTAAACTATGGGTTTTAGTGTGGGGTGGGGGGGAAATACAATTATTATTTTCAAGAAACCAGGGAGGCAAGAGAAATAACTCTTAGCCATTATATTGCTTTTTATCTTATCAGTTAAACTCACTTCTTTATTGGCTGCATAAAACTATTAACACAAAACATGAACTGAAGAGAACAGTTACAGGTCGACCCCCATACATTCCTTTTGACGTTGATGGCAAGTGTCCTTGAAGATAGTTCTGTGTGTGTGTCAATGATTTTTATAATACGCACAACCCCCAATGTGTAACAGAAATAATGGTAAGGGCCGAGCAGAATAGGCGAAAGGCCTCATGGGATTGTGGAGGCAAAGAAAAGGGGTTTATTAATTAGCGACCAGGTGGTTTGGCTAGATGTTTACTGCAGGTGTGGGGGGTAAGGTTATAAATACCAGTGTCCAGCAGGTGCACGTTCTCTTGGGACCTGCAACATCTTGAACACGTTCCTCTCAGCAGACCAGAGACACCTAGCAGCACAGTAGTTCCTTTCTCGGTAGAACAGCAGTGAAGATGGAGAACCTGGTGGAAAAAATTCGGCAAAAGGCAGCAGAGCCCGGTGGTTGGGAGTGGCTGCAGGCTTGCTTGGAGGCGGCGCCACCATCTCCGCTGCTTATTGAATAGGAACCAATGCGGGAAGAGATAGTAATTGCAGAGCAGGAAGATGTTATTCAAGAGGAGGAGGAACCTGTGCGCAAGAGGACAAGAGTTACAAGAAGCCGGCACCGCAGAACAGCATTACGAGCAGACAGCCCACTTCAGCATGGCGACGAGGAGCCGGCAGGACCCAGTGGCAGAGAGGTACGCACTAAATCAGCCAGCAGCAGCGGAGCGTCAAGGAAAAGGGTTACAGCAAGCTCTAGCCAGCATCACCAGGAGATGGCGCCAGCTTCACACAGCAGTCAAGCGAAAGGCAGACAGCTGACTGAACCCAAGGACGGTGAGTTTTACCTCATGTCAATAAATTGGGTGAAGCGGTAGATGCATTAGCGCATATACTGAATGGATTTAAACAGTGTGAGTCAAGGGGTCTGCTTACGACAGAGCCTGTTTCACAAAAGGTTAATAGTAATGTAAAGAATGTGTGGGTGAGAAACGTGGAGGAGACCATGTGTTCGCAAGGAGTAGCGGAAACTTGTTTTAAAGAGGCCATGGGTTGTGAAGTATCCCCCCTGGGCTTTCATTTGTCAAGTAGTGTAAAAGAAAAAATTTGGCGTGGTGATTATATTGATTACTGTCATTGTTGCTGGTGTCAAAAGAATTTTTGTTAAAAAGTAATGAGAAACGGTTGGATGATAAGTCAGAGGAGGATAGAAGGAGACCGGTTCCAAGGTCTTTTAATAACTGGTTACAAGCTTTCTGTATATTTTCCAGTGTTATGGGTGAAAAGTTTCCAGAGAAGTGTACAGGTCTTTTTCGACACTTGGATGTTATTCTGGAAGCTTATAAAAATTTTGGAGGCATGGCGCGGTTTAATTATGATGAGACTTTTAGACAAAAATTGGCAGTGCATAAGGGCCTAAAGTGGGGCATGAAAGATGTAGGTCTTTGGGTGAGCTTAATGCTGCCACAGAGAAGTGGATTTAATGTGCAAAGACAGGCTCAGTTCAGTCATTTACAAAAGAAAGGTTTTTGCTGGGCATTTAATGAAAGTCAATGTAAGTTTTCAAACTGTCGCTATAAGCATGAATGTTCCTTATGTTCTGGTGCGCACCCTGCATGTAAGTATTTTCGTAAACTCAATGCTGCTGCATTATCGCAATCCAGTACAAGAGAATATTTACTTAAAAGCCTGGAGTCCAGTGAACCTGCAAAGAATGCAACGCTGGCTAGAGCTTTACCCAAGCAAGGAGAAGGCATTGTTCATTAGTAAAGGCTTTGAAGAAGGGTTTCGGCTCCCTGTTTTTGAAGGTGTTGGTTTGAATTGGGTAAATAATTTGAAGTCAGTTATGGATCACCAAGAAATAGTATTAAAAAAAATAGAGAAGGAAAAGGAATTGGGAAGAATAGCTGGTCCTTTTGAGGTACCACCTTTTATTGATATTAGGCTGTCTCCACTCGTGGTGGTACCGAAAAAAGAGGGTCATTCAGGTTAATTCATCACCTTTCGTATCCTAAGAGCATGTCTTTAAATGATCAGATAGAGAAAGAATTGTGTTCAGTGTCTTATGCCACTTTCGACCAGGCTTTAGTTTTGTTAAGGAAGTGTGGTGAGGGTGCATTAATGGCTAAATATGATGTGGAAGCAGCATTTAGGCTTTTGCCAGTGCATCCAAATAGTTTTAGTTCATTAGGTTTTCAATTTCAAGGAAAATTTTATTTTGATCGCTGTTTGCCTATGGGATGTGCATTATCCTGTTCATATTTTGAGTCATTCTCTACATTTCTTGAGTGGATATTGAGGTATGAAACAGGCTTAAATCTATCAATGCATTATTTAGATGATTTTTTTTTGTTGGTCCATCTGGTTCTGATGTATGCAGTTTCCTGTTGTCTACATTTTGTGCAATCTGTAGATTTATTGGTGTCCCACTGTGCAAAGAAAAAACAATTATCCCAGTAACCCAGCTGGAATTTTTGGGTATAATTATAGATTCTGAAGCTATGGTGTTCAAACTGACGAAAGAGACGTTAGACAAGTTAAAAGATTTGGTGTTTGCAATTTTGTCAAAAAAGTCAGTTACATTAAAAGAACTTCAATCATTGTTGGGTATCTTGGCGTTTGCAACACGAATAATGCCTATGGGCAGAATTTTTAACAGGAGGTTATCAGCATTGACAGTAGGAGTAAAATCTCCTTGGTGCCATATAAAGTTGTCAAGAGAGGCAAGAGAAGACTTGATGGTGTGGCAGCAATTTTTACAAGTGTATAATGGAAGGTCTGTTTGGCAACAGGAGTTTGTGGATGCTAGTGATTTACAAATATATACAGACGCAGCAGGATCAGAAGGCTTTGGGGCTTACTGGAATGGTCATTGGTGCACTGGGAGCTGGCCAGAAACGTGGAAGGAGAATGGTTTAACAAAAAATATGGTTTTATTGGAGCTATTTCCATTAGTGGTGACCATAGTAGTATGGGGTAAATATTTTGCTGGAAAAAGGTTATTATTTAATTGTGATAATATGGGTGTAGTTTTGTCAGTAAACAATTTGTCTGCAAAGTCTATGGAAGTGGTTCGACTTCTGAGACATTTGGTTCTTTGTTGTTTAGTACACAATATTTGGGTGAGAGCAAGCATATACCAGGTACAAGAAATGAAATTGCCGATGCTCTTTCTCGTTTTCATTTTCAGCGATTCCGGGAGTTGGCACCGGATGCAGACGAAGAGGGTACGGAATGTCCAGAGCATTTGTGGGGATTGATTTTGCCAGATTGAGTGAGACATTGAGGAATTCGGTTGCAGAATCTACATGGTGCTGTTATGTTAAGAGTTGGAGCAGATGGAGCAGGTTCTTGCTAGGCTTTGAGGAACCATATAAATTGCCTCAGGAACAGGTGGCTGTAAGTTTTGTTTTGTCTCTCATTCAAGAGAACTTATCAGGTGCAAGTATTGCTAAGATATTAGCAGGTATCTCATTCTTTATGAAGTTAGAAGGTAAGAAACCTTTAAATAGCTACTTTATGGTTCAGCAAATGGTAAAAGGCCATAAGAAAAAAGTGGGTAAGCCGGATGGCAGGAGACCTCTTTCTTCTCAGTTGCTGGTCCATATTATTTCATCATTAGCGGATATTTGTGTTTCCAAATATGAGGAAATTTTATTTAAAACTTCATTTGTGTTGGCATTTTTTGCGGCCCTGCGTATTGGGGAATTGGTTGCTGACAATAAGAGGTTGTCAGCAAATTTACAAATAAATGATGTGAGTTTATTTGAAGATAGAGTGAGTATTTGGGTTAGAAGATCTAAGACTGATCAACAAGGTATAGGTTGTAGCATATGGTTACATAATTTGGAGGGCTCTTGTATTTGTCCAGTGAGTGCAGTCAAAGAGTTTTTGAAAATGAGGCCCATGGGTAGTAGTTCTTTTCTAGTTCATTTAGATGGGACTCCTATGTCTAAATTTCAATTCAATAAAGTTTTAAAGCTCTGTATTGTGAGATGTGGTTTAGGCAATTTAAACATCACAGCACATTCATTTAGGATTGGTGCAGCAACTGAAGCAGCTAATTTGGGATTGGGAGAAGCAGTGATTAAGAAATTAGGCAGGTGGAATTCAAGTAGGTTTAAGCTGTATGTTCGTCCGCATTTATCAGTAACGAATGTCTTTTAAAGGACCAGTAACCTTAAAAAAAAATGTTTAAAAATTCGTTAGTGCACAACAAAAAATAAACACCAAGACAAATGAAACTTTTAAAAAGCAAAGCCTTTATTAAGAAATAACTTACAGAAAATCCACTTCCTGTCCTCTTCAGAAACGGCGAAAAGGCGACCATCCACACTGCATCGATCGATTTCTCCTCCCTGGCTCCTCACTGACGTCCAGCAGCGTCTCTCCTTCCCCGTGCATCGGCTTCCCTCCTCCGCTCTCTTCATCTCCCTGGTGGGTGCATTCCAGAGCTGCCTATAGATCACGAGCGCATGTGTCTCTACTGGCAGCATTGTGCGCAGCTTCCCCAGCGGCAGCTCCTTGTCAGCGCTGGGGAAGAGGACAGAGGGGAGGGCTGGGGCCGGCAGGAGCGCATGTGTCTCTACTGGCAGCATTGTGCGCAGCTTCCCAAACGGCGGCTCCTCGTCAGAGCTGGGGAAGAGGACAGAGGGGAGGGCTGGGGATTTCCCTTGTGCCTTCAGAGACTCTGTTTACTCATATGGCTGCCCCTAAGCAGACAGCCATGCTCCTGCACAACAGCGACCCTTCCTTGCTCCTGCACAACAGTGAACCCACGGAAGCCAGGGTGTCTTCTTTCTTCGAGAATCTGCTGGGCCCCGAATCAAGGAGGAGAAGAAGCCAAATGCTGTCACTAGAAAAGCCAGGGAGGAGAAATCAAATGCTGCAGGATGGATGGTCGCCTTTTCTGAAGAGGACAGGAAGTGGACTTTCTGTAAGTTATTTTTTAATAAAGGCTTTGCTATTTTAAAATTTAATTTGTGTTGGTGTTTTTTTTTTGTTGTATATTAACGAATTTTCAAAATAAATTTTTTTATGTTACTGGTCCTTTAATTATCATTTGTTTGTTTCAGGGCCCAGCAAGAAAATAATATGGATTGTTGGACATTCATTTGTATCTTGGGCAGAAGAGAGAGCTACTAGGAGACCATATACAGCTAATTTATTAGACCCAAACAATTTTCAGGTTTTTTGGTTTGGTAGAAGAGGCATGAAGTGGGTTAATCTGTTGTCGGCAATTTGGGCAGCAAGGGCTACTTTCCCCAACCCAGATGTAATTATAGTTCATTTAGGGGGAAATGATGTTGGAAAAGTGAGAACCCTAGAGCTAATTAATTTTATGAGAAGGGATTTGACTCAGCTGCGTTTAAGTTTCAATAATGTTGTGATCATTTTTTCTGAAATTGTGCAAAGGCTTGTTTGGATTAAGACACCACAATTTAAGCCTTTGGAGAGAGTCAGAAAGAAGATTAATAGAGCTTTGTTCAAGTTCATGCCCTTTCTGGGTGGTTTTTCATTTAGGCATACAGAACTGGAAGGTGGATGTGAAGGTTTGTACAGGGATGATTGGGTTCATCTTTCAGGCATAGGTTTGGACATATTGAATAATGGGTTTCAGAATATGGTGGAGAGAGCTGCGTTGTTGATGTGGGGGCCATCCTCGCTGAATGATTTCAGCTAGGATGGTAGTGGTGGTAAATGTCACCCAATCAGGGTGGATAATGGTGATTGTAATGGTAGCTCCTAGGCTTTATGGCAAGGAGAAATGGTACGTGGTTATGATATAATGGTTTCAGTACAGTGAATTAATGGTTAAATGTTAATGTTATGAAAAAAAACCCCTAAATAAACAACAGCAACCTTTCCACCATATTCTTGTGTTGGTCTGTTTATTTCTGGTATAGTATTAAAATGCCTCCTACAATACCATGGTAAGGGCCGAGCAGAATAGGCGAAAGGCCTCATGGGATTGTGGAGGCAAAGAAAAGGGGTTTATTAATTAGCGACCAGGTGGTTTGGCTAGATGATTACTGCAGGTGTGGGGGGTAAGGTTATAAATACCAGTGTCCAGCAGGTGCACGTTCTCTTGGGACCTGCAACGTCTTGAACACGTTCCCCCTCCCCCCTCCTCAATATTACAGTGTTATATAAAAATGTATTTTGTATTGTTGCTGCTATTTAGGTGGTAAATGTCACCCAATCAGGGTGGATAATGGTGATTGTAATGGTAGCTCCTAGGCTTTATGGCAAGGAGAAATGGTACGTGGTTATGATATAATGGTTTCAGTACAGTGAATTAATGGTTAAATGTTATTGTTATGAAAAAAACCCTAAATAAACAACAGCAACCTTTCCACCATATTCTTGTGTTGGTCTGTTTATTTCTGGTAAAGTATTAAAATGCCTCCTACAATACCATGTTATGCATTTTATGGTATGGCTGTTAGTTGGGCAGCATACACAACACCTACTACAGCAGTGTTTAATGTATTAATCTCATTTTAGTGACAGCTACATACCAATAGGTAGATCTATCTTTCTTGAATACCAATGGGTAGATTTATCTTTCTTGACTAACATCCTTTTAGGTTAATGCTCAAAGTTTTTTTTAAAAAGAGGCATCTACTGTTAATAAAGCAGTGATATATTCAATTAAAATGCACCAGTCACATGAAAAATGTTTTTCCTACCAGAAGTGTGGACTACGATGTTGGGTCAGGGAATTTTTTTTTTTTTTTTTTTTTAAAGAATACCCCTTGCCTGTGCTAGAGTGTGGGCAGCCACACTTGTTACGTGCATGCATGTGGTGTCACACGCACAACTATAGAAAGTGAGGGGAAACATTTTCCAGGTGACAGGTGCCCTTTAAACATATTGATATAATGAAGGATGAACAAAATTATGCATAAGTGATGTTGGAATGAGGTTTTAACAAACGCTTTCCTATCTAGAACATAAATATGAAAAATACACCCCACTTATAAATAGGGTAATATTTCTCCTTAGTTATGTGATTTTCTGTGCACATTCTAAAACAAAGATTACAATGTTGTAATAGAAATGTGAAGACAAGTTTTGCCTGGAAGGAAAGGCTCTGATTGCTGATTTTTGAGACAAAGGAAGGAGACACAACCACATGAATAATAGACAGTACTTATAACAGAATGAATAGGATTATCTTCAGTACTTTGCAAATTTGTCTTAATTTGTTATGTCTGCTTTTTTTAAAAAAATTTGTTCAGCAGCCCCCATTTTGGAATTTCAGCCGCTATCTTGTTTCTAGGGTTCAAAATAACTTAATATCAGGCAATGGTTTGAATGGGAGACTGGAATAAGAGGTCTGACAAGAAAGATATGTAGTAAAAAGAAACAATAAACTTATGGATCAATATATTTTCAGTGTCAGTGATCGCTTTTGGAATCCCAAAACTGGAAAACCAAATGAAAAGTTGAAATATTTAACACACATACTAAAAGTAAGCTTAGTATATTAAAGCTTAGCAACCAGTTCGAAGCTAAATTATTCAAAAAACACAAAAATATCAAATGTGGAAAGGTAAAATAACGCTTTAAATTAAAGGTAACATCTAAACAAAAAAGG
The DNA here is from genome assembly GCF_017654675.1 of Xenopus laevis. Lineage (NCBI taxonomy): Eukaryota > Metazoa > Chordata > Amphibia > Anura > Pipidae > Xenopus > Xenopus laevis. The sequence goes on from NC_054380.1 coordinate 61,940,028, forward strand.
CATACTTACACTGACTTCACACTTGTAAATGACATTTGTACCTTCCAAGGCATTCTTTCGCAAATTTAAATGACATCTTGTTCGAAACACGCAAACAACATTGGTGATTAAAACATCCAGTGCCACATCACTGTCAGCATCCATGGAGGTGGCTTATCCGTTGCTTCTTATCCACCATGAGGTTTCCAGCCTGGAAAAACAATTAATGTTTGACAACAATGTTGCTTTCACCTTTTTTATTTATACTGTTAAAAACTTTATTATAACAAATACAAATCAACATAATTTTGGGTGCAACACAGCAACCAAACTGCTGCAGTCTCACTCCCAAATAATCGCAGAACCAGTTTGGCTGCAACTCCAATGCCAGGCAAGTTGATTGCAGCTCATAAAGATGTGCTTTTCTAGACAATGCTTCCAAGCTCATATCAAGGAGGGATGTCATGGAGGAATGTTTTTCATCTAAATTTTTAAACAATTATTTAAAGAGCACCTACCAGGGAAACATTTCAACCCCATCACTGCAGGCTAGTACAGTAGAGGTAAAACATAGGAAAAAAAAAAAACCTTGGTAGCAAGTACTATGCCACCCATGCTATTTTACATAATTTACAGCTAAGTGTAACTGATCAGACCCCAGCATAACCAATGGTTTTAGTCAACTAGTGTTTACATACATATACTGATGCCATCCATGTCTGAACTGATATTCAAATCGATTTACTTAATCCACGGCTGAACAGATATTCCGTGTCAGTTCTGATATTCAATGTTTTTTTTTAGAAAAATTGTTCTGGGTCCTAAAAATAGTTTTTTGCCCATTTCAAGTTGACATGACAACAGTAAATTTTAGCAGCACCTTATACAAGTCATGAAAATGTAATCTACTAATACTATTTCTGACTTAAGTGGTGTCTGAAGTCTCTAATGTCATGTAAATGTGTCCTTGTTTACCCTTACGACCATTTTTTTTGCATCTCTGACATTCTCTTTTGTGATTGGTTAAATACTAATTGCTTGTTCATTGGTGTACGTGTGCACCATTTTAGAGCACAGCTGTGAATATTATCTTACTGTGGAGCATATTACTATGTCCGTCACAAGGTACTTGGGGTATCTTCTGAATCCAAAAGTTTTGCACCTGCTTTTATGTTTTCTCTATTTAGCACTTACTGATTGATTCCTTTCTCAAGCTGCAGCCCTACACTATTATTGGAACACATGCTTCTCTAAAAAGTGCCATTAAAAATGCTCCTTAGAAAAAGCATGAAGGACAGTTGCTGGCAAGAAAGTGCAAAAATGATGCTGGACACGTACCAATTAGAAAGACAGACAAGTTTGTGACAGGCATATTGAAGCTGCTGTAGAAAATAGATTTCCCTTGATTCTACATGGCCATGGTGCTGTTTATTCTGAGAGGTGATTGGAAAAATGGTAAGGTTATTTTTTTTAACTTCTTCATTTTATGCCACAAAAATTAAAGGCAAATGTATTATTTTAAATGAGAAGCTACTGAACAAGCATAAAATGTAACTTTTTATGTTTTAATGTGTTCTACCTTTTAACTGATACCTTTTGTCTGGTCTGCATGTGGGTCTCAGAATGCCCTACACCTTTCATTGTTTCTATACTGGTACAGCAAAGGCCTGCAGTCCTGAACCGTTTCCATGTGCTTTTTTGGACTGTACGGGGCTTTGAATTGCAAAAAGGTGCTGAAATGTATATGCTCTGCCCTAATATACAAGGCAGTCCAGGGCTTCAGGCCTTCACTGTAAATGCTATTTGTATAACATTTTAATTTCCAAATTGCTCTCTAGTTGCAAGGTAATTAACTCCCAGCACCTAGATATATTTTATTCTAAGCCTGAGACCTAAATGATTCAATAACTACAAAAATTGCAAATTGTCTTAGAATTCTGCGATCTACATAATATTAAAAGTATCTGTTAAAGGGTTTGTTCACAAAAAAAATTCACAGTATGCAAAGTAGCCTAAAGTTATAACAGTGATGCAGCCACTCCAGCCTTACAGGAAAAGCAAAATGTATAACTACAAGACAAGCTAGAAATGGGCAGTCTGAAGTTTAAGCTTTTAGCAGTCTATAGCTTCTCTGAGATGCAATTCAGCAACACCTGGAGGCTTTGGACAAGGAATTCACTTGGCGTGCCAATATGGTATTTAATCATATCCTATTGTTTCTTTAGCTGGCTTGTGGTCCTATTAGAAAAAAAATACACAGGCCCAAAGGAAAAAAAAAAAAAAAAGCAGGCACAACCACCATACTTAAATTTCCTAGGTTGTGCATGTACAGTATGGTAAAAGGGAAATACTTTATGTGCCCACTCACACAAAAGGAACAACAGAGATAGTTTAAAAAAATAAAACCTGACGCAGATCAATGCAGACGCAAGGAGGGGGGATGGGTATCTGTCTCGGGACCCTTGGGCTATAGGGTTGCACTTACTTGAATTACCGACCCTGCATACTTCGGAAGGTAGGGCTGTTGCTATGATACCAGCATCTTCTTTCCCCTACACAGCTTTGGGCACAGCTACGGTTATCGTTTCGGTAGAGCCTTTTTGATATTTGATAGACAGCAGGGACGAAGACGAAGTACAGGCTTCACCCAACACCGCCTGCAGACCGGGATAGCTACTTACACCTTCCGCAAAGCTGTTCAATGCTAGTTTCCTGCTCCAGTTGTTCAGAAAATCACGAAGCTACAAGTATCATTACACCAGACTTGGCGTAACGACTACACGAAAGCGTAGTGACGCATCACGTAACTACCTTGTAGGGGCGACGACCAGACGGCGTAGTTCAATTTGAAGCGGATATATAATGTGCTGTTCAATTCACAATCTGTTTGTGCTCTGCTCGCACCTCTTATCTCCTACCATTGTTATTAAACTTTTCTTTCTTGTTACTAAGCCGTTATTCCCTTCACCACCTTGCCTCCCAAATATACTTTCAGAAATTATCTTCTTTATAATTTCTGCTCAGAGCTCCGAATTTCGACTGGAAAGTCATGCTATCAGACTGGCTTTTATGTCAGGGAAACTGAATAAAGACATTTTTGTGGTTGTAAACTGTACCTTCGTCGTGAGTGCTTCTCCTAATTTTTAGTGTTTTTGTGCTTTGACGGCTCTAGTATTTTTATGCAAACAATTGACAGAACTAGGACTACTTTAGGAAATAAACACTGTATCCAAAAGGTTGTGAGGATCTCCAAAAATAAAGAAACAAATGTAAAAAGTAGAAAAATGTATTAGGACATGAAGCCCTAACGCGTTTCGTGCCTGTTGGGTCACTTACTCATAGGCTAAATGGCACACCCCTAAGTGCCTCAACAGGCATGAAACGCGTTAGGTCTTCATGTCCTAATAAATTTTTCTACTTTTTACATTTGTTTCTTTATTTTTGGAGATCCTCACATCCTTTTGGATACAGTGTTTTTGGTCTTTGCACGTTGGGACTGAGGTGAACTGTGAGTGTATTCTCCTTTATTATTTCTATTATATTTTTGTATTTTCATTTAATACTTATTTGTTGAGTGGTACCATAGATATTTGCTGTCATGTGGCAGTAGCACAAACCTAAGTATTTTCTACTTTAGGAAATGACAATGGGTGAAAGGGAGCAAAACAAAAGTAATATATTTATTTTCGTGTCCTGTGGTGCTAATTCTGATCTGTTCAAGTTCCCTGTCAATTCCAGGGCCTCAAAAGAGTCTTGACGATGCTGGTTTGTACGTTTCACAGCAGCTGTGATGCTTTCCCCACTCCATTACTCATAAACAGACTTTCAATTATTTTGAATTCTGGTTGAGTGTTTAATGTGAAGACATGACAATATTTTTTTAATAATTTAGGGGGCCGTGGGCTAATTTAGGCAACTAACTAAAATGGTTCTTTCATTTTTAGAGTTTTTTAATGGTAGCATTACAGGTTCCCAGACATTTTTTTGTTTGCTAACAGTACCTGCCACCAACAGATCCTCTGCTAATTTGACCAAAAATGAAAGCTTTGTGCAAACTAGGGCTTGGTGAAATCAAGGTAGAAAGGCTCCTTTGGGCCTGAAAATGGAGAGATAACCCTAGAATTAGCTGCCAGTGCATTAATATGATACAGATCCTTATACTCTGACTCCCTAGAAGAGAGATGGGCTAATCTGACCCGTTTCTATTCACTGAAAATTTGTGAAATGGTGAAAATGCCATGGTCTATGGACGACAAATTCTTTTTGACGCGCAACAATTTAAGGGCATGACATGGGTGGGCGCTGTTGCTATGTGGCAATCTTATCCCGAGAACAAATGTTGTTTGCAGATCATAGATTCCTGCAAACACTTCTTTGTTCTAGGGGAGATTGCCACCTAGCAACAGCTAATGGGAGAGTTACCTATGCCTTGTAGTTGCTTTTATGAACATGTCTTTGGGGTAGATTTATCAAAGAGTGAATTTAGAGATCTCCACAGTCCGCAGAGTGAAATAACACCTCTCTCCATTCATTTCTATGGGATTTTTAAAGGCGTATTTATAAAAGGGTGAAAGTTCACCCATTGATAAGTACGCCTTTAAAAATCCCATAGAAATGAAAAGAGAGGCGGTATTTCACTCTGGGGACTGTGGAGATCTCTGACTTCACTCTTTGATAAATCTACCCTATATGTCAAGGTGTTTAGAAAGATTCTGGAAGACACCACAATGCTTCTTTTTTAATTGTGAAATTATTTGTAAATTGTTAATAATCTGTAATATTTCCTCTTAAGGAATACATTATGTAAAAAAGAGGTAACTAAATACAATAGAGTGTCTTATAATATGTCTAAGTCAACCACGTAGCAAAAATACGTTTTGTGATCCATCTAAAGATAATGTGATAACTCTGAGCTGTCCCTAATGGATAGTGAGTTCAGATCACCATTCAATGGTTTGTTGTCCTATATATATCTGTAGCAAGGGTAGACTTGCCTCTGTACAGTCGCTTCTCACAGTTTGTTGTAAAATCAATGTTGGGTAACTTGCTGCTAGTGATATATGAATCTGACTTGTTTCACGTAAAATTAGCAAAACGGCGAAAATTCATTAAAGTAACGGGTGTCAAACTTTTTTTGCAACGTGACATTTTTTTTCTATGGGCGTTATTTTAGAGGCAAAACACTGCGAAACATTTTTCTCATCACCACTTGATGTTTCACTTGATGCAATTTGGTTGCAGATTTTGTGAGGAAGTAGTTGAGGTCTGTAATTGGTCAAAAAGGAAGCAAACATGGTCGCTAATGTTCGCAAAGGTGTCTGCGAAAAATTTTTGTGCTAACGACACATATTACATTCCCCCATATGTCTGCTGTTTCTTTTGCATTACTGATATGTGGCTCTGAGCGATAGGTTTCTTTCAAAGGTCTGGCTCTAAAACTCAGAGCTCAGAAATTTACTGTTTAAATTTAAAGTTTACTGTTGCTCATCTGAAAGTACTGTTGCTGAATATAGAGAAAGTGCATACAGATGCTTATTTAGCATCCATGAGGTCTAGTAAATGTATGTGGTGTTCTGTATTGCGGACCAGGACACTTATACTGTTCTCATGGCCGCCATCAGGGGGTACTACTGTACCGGGCCCGGACCTGAAGGGGGGCCCGCAGAGGCGTCCACAGAAAATTTTTCAGGGGGGGAGAACAGACGCTGCGTGCGCTCTCCCTCTCCTAAGGAAGAAATACAGACTCGCTCTACTCACTGATTTAAGAGGCTGCAGACGTGACAGCTCCTTCCGTGCTGCAAATACTTGTTGAGTTGCAAACTCCCCCCTCGCTCGATCCTCCCTCCTTAGCCCTCAGCCCCTCCCTCCTCAGCTCAGCCCCTCCTTTCTTAGCCCTCCTCCGTGCTCAAGGCTGAAATGAAAACCCTAGCTCACAAGCTGAACACAGAGCACGGAGGAGGGCTAAGAAAGGAGGGGCTGCGCTGAGGAGGGAGGGGCTGAGGGCTAAGGAGGGAGGATCGAGCGAGGGGGGAGTTTGCAACTCAACAAGTATTTGAAGCACGGACGGAGCCATCACTGCAGCCTCTTAAATCAGTGAGTAGAGGCGAGTCTGCATTTCTTCCTTAAGAGAGAAAATGCAGTAGCCGGAGCGTCTGTTCTCCCAATGTCCCAAAATGTGATCCCAGGGTCTCCCCCACTCATCCCTCCTCCTTCCTCTCTCTGCCTCACACACTCAAGGCACATCCAGGGGGGGAAAGTGCCCCGAACGCGCCCCCCCCGGGACTGCCATCCAAGGCCCCCCCGTCGGCCGTCCAGGCCCCCCCTCGCCTCCCTTCCTCCCCATCTCACCTATTGCAGTGCCCAGGGTTGGACTGCTGGGCCTGGGGCCCAACAGGACTGCCGTCCAGGGCCCCCCTACGCCCCCCCACCCCTCCTCACCTATTGCAGGGCGACCGGGCGCACAAACGCTGACATCGCTGCCCAGCACACCGCGCATCACTGTGCATGCGCGCCCGTTGCCGCACGTCAGGAAATGTTTATTTTCAAATTGGGATTGGGAGAAGGGGATCTGGCCCGATGGGGGCCCATGAGGGTTGGGGCCCACCAGGTTTTTTCATGGTGTCCCGCCGGGCCAGTCTGACCCTGCCTATGTGTGGATGCCCATTGGAGCCAGCTGTGCTGCACTTTTTGAAATAGCAGGGCCCCCGTTGACCACGGTGAAGCCGCGCCACCTCTTCCATCTGAAAAGCCGAATAGCTGAAGTCCTGAAATCGGCGAAAAGACCCAAAGTCACGAAAGAAGGTGTAGTTGAAGTCCTGAAGCCACGAGTTCAATACTGAATACCAATTTTTTTTTTTTTAAATCCCCTGCCCACCAATGTATTATTGTAATACTCTATAGGCCCCTGCCACCAATGTTTTTTTAAAAATTTTTCTCTGGGGCCCTAATTTGTTCTTAACTTGTAAGGAGGGGCCCTGGCGCCAATGTTTTTTTAAAAAATATTCTCTAGGGCACCAATTTTTTTTTTACTTTTAAGGGGGCCCAATGTTTTTTTAAAAAAAAACTTTTATGGGGGCCCTGGCGCCAATTTTTTTTTAACTTATAGAGGGGCCCTGGTCACCAATTTTTTATTTTAACTTGTAGAGGGGCCCTGACCACCAATTTCTTTTTAAAAAAACTTTTTTGGGGGCCCTGGTGCCACAGTTTTTTTAATTTATAAAAAGGGGCCCTGACCATCAATAGCTTTTTATAACTTGATTAAGGTAAATTAGAGAAAAAGTAGGTTGCACCATCCATTGATAGAGATGTGATACAAAATGGTGGTGTGCAAGGTCATTAGTAATTGCACAGAAAAGAGAGAAAGTATGACCCATATTGTTGCACCTTCCCACACTTATTAATTGAGTTCCCAAAGCAAAAAAAGTAAAACGTAACTTTTATTGATCGCAACCTAAATTTAATATGAGACAAAATGAGTATAAAGTATATGTTAAAACCAAGGTTAGGTAAGGAAGCTGAAATAGACTCAAGGTCAACAGCTAGTAAACGGTGCTTGAAAGTTGGAATAATGATGTGGGTTTTTTAATCACAGTGGTGGCAATTAGCCCACATCTATCCCAACAGTAATGGAGTGCTGGTGACCCACAATGTATATATGAAACGGGTGGGAAATAGGGTCAGGTTGATACAGTATATTGTGGCAAGTATGGTTGTGAGAGGTTCTAAGTCCCGTACCACAAACCTTATTTTAACAGTGTATCATCGATTGGATACAATTACAGCCCAGTGTAGTAAGCATTAGTATAAGTGAGAAATAGATATATTGGAACAGAGGGATTTGTCGTACTCCGACTCCAACACCTTCCTTAAGAGCTAATGCGATACTAAGCAGGAGGCTAACAGACCTACCAAATTGTATGGTCTGCCCGCTTGTTCCTAACTTGGAAGACTAACTGAGCATAAGAGCTCGGCAGGCAGATCGGCCGGTATTAAATCAGTTGCCTGCTTTACTCCGTTCTGTATAACAGTCAGCGTCTGCGAGGGAGGAGCAGACCCCCTTATTGAAATGGCTGCCGGCTTACTCCCGCACCACCCTTCCTTCGCTATTGACTTATAACTTGTGTGTGGGGGGGGTTTACCTTTTTTAGTGCTGATGTCTGGGTGGTGAAGTGGGCGGGATCTGGGGTGGGCGGGGTCCAGGGGGCCCCGAAAATGTTGTTGTACGGGGCCCCGTGATTTCTAATGGCGGCCCTGACTGTTCTGGTAGTGTAAACATTTACCCCAAACTGACTAATATATTGGTTGGAACTACGAGGACCCTATGAGGGAAGGGTCGAGGTCATATTTGTTTTTTGTTTGTTTTATTTTGTTTTTGACTTCAGTATCTAGATTCTATATATTCTTTATTAGTCTCACTACTTTAGTAGAGAGTTCAGGAGAAATTGGAAAACGCTGCACAGCAGTCGGTATTTGTGGAAGAATGAAAAACATGTGAAGGCGAACACATGGGGGCACATTTACTATGGGTCGAATATCGAGGGTTAATTAACCCTCGATATTCGACCATCGAAGTAAAATCCTTCGACTTCAAATATCGATGTCGAAGGATTTACCGCATTTCGTTTGAACGATTAAATCCTTCGAACCGAGCGATTCGAAGGATTTTAATCCATCGATCGTACGATTTTCCTTCGATTAGAAATTACTTAGAAAGCCTATGGGTAAGGTCCCCATAGGCTAACATTGGTGCTCGGTAGGTTTTAGCTGGCGAAGTAGGTGGTCAAAGTTTTTTTTTAAAGAGACAGTACTTCGACTATCGAATGGTCGAATAGTCGAACGATTTTTAGTTCGAATCGTTCGATTCGAAGGTCGAAGTAGCCAATTCGATGGTCGAAGTAGCCAAAAAAATACTTCGAAATAGTATTTTTCATTCTAATCCTTCACTCGAGCTAAGTAAATGTGCCCCATGATGTTTCGTGCACCCCTTTAAAAATAAAAAGGAATCACTAAGGAAGCTAGGCCAACAAGAAATTTTGAAGAATGAAACTAGCTCCAGAAAATAGGCAATGCTTGCCACAAATCATTTTAGCGTGATTTGATTTGCTTCTAGAATCTTGTAACTATGAATTAAGATTAAATCGTGTTACAAATGAGCTTCATAAATGGCTGTTGATCTGTTGACCATCTAGTGTGATCTAATACTACAAGACAATCCAAGTAACAGACATGAAATGCCTGTTGGTGTAGTTGAGTCACTAATGCTTTCATAATCCTTAAGAAAGTAAAGGACTTTTGATTCCAAATACCATGACCAGGGCAGCCATCAGGGAGGGCAGGGGGGAGAGTTGTTTCTGAGAGCTGATGACTTTGGGAAGGCAGGGCAGGAGCAAAAGGGGAGGTATCTTCTGTCCATTACTTCCCCTTATTGGTCACGGAGTTTAAGTCCCGGTTGAGCTGCTCAGGGATTGGATAGCTTAGGTTTGAACTTCTCCTCAAACTCATCCAATCACCATGCAGCTTTACCAGGACTTGAAATTCTGTGACCAATAAGGGAAGAAAATGCTGTTATTGGAAGAAGATGCAGCCACCTGTGCTCCCCCCCTCCCTTCTGTTGTTGGTAGCTCACTTACAGCAGGTGGGCCACACTAATGAAGTAAGTGTAACATGGCAGGGCCCCCCTAAAGGTAACCCTTTGTGGTCCCTGTTGTGTGGTGGGGCCCTGGAAACCAATTTTTTTTTAAACTTCTGGGGAGGGGGCAAGTTTTTTTTACATGGACGTTTAAGCGGGCCCTGGCCACCAATTTTCATATACCGTGGGGGGGGCCTGTCCACCATTTTTTTCCCATGTGGGGTCCTAGCCACCAATATTTTTTACTGGGGGGCCCTGACCACAAATGTTTTTTTCAATGGGGGGGCCCTGACCACCAATATTTTTTTATTAACATGGGGGAACCATAGCCACCAATGTTTTTTTTTTTTTTAGTGTGGGGCTTGTGGTGGGCTCAGCCCAGGGGGCCCAGGAAATTTTTTCGTATGGGGCCTTGCGATTTCTGATGGCGAACCTGACCATGACATACATATCTGTAAAGATATGTATTCCAATAGAAGTTTATAATCAATACCATGACATACCATCTGTAAAGATATGTATTCCAATAGAAGTTTAGAATCTTTCTGTAGGTAGAGTGGGCTTTTGTCTTTATTTGCCCATTGGCCAGTATGAAGAATAGTTGTAAGATCTATTAAGGCTTTTATTCTGAATTGCATTATATAGTAAATAAAGTACCCCCTATTGTAAAATACAAGGAAATTATAAGTCACCAAGCAGTTCCATGACTGTGGCTGAAGGCCGGTTGCTTTTTTACAGGTCATGGAACTCTGAGGTTACTACTAATAATATATTATATATCTCAACAAGAAGGGCCATGTACATAACAGGCCCAACAGCTTGCCTGGGTGCAGGTAAAATATATTTTTTTATTCAGTACTTGCCAAATGTGACCCATCTTTTCCACAAGAAACAGGGAACTAACCCAGCTTCTATTTGAGAGATTTACCCAGTGGGATCTCCTGAAGTGACCCCATTTAATAAGACGTCTAGACTTTTTGTACAAAAGGCGTATGATACAGATAGATTTATAGGAAATATCAGCAAAGAAATTTTGCGGACTCTTTTTTTACTATCCAGCCCTAACTTCATGGATGAAATTTTAAACATGTAGGAGGAAGTACCATTGGGGTAGGTTTGCAGGCTAGGCCAGCTGTGCAGCTGTGGCGAGTCTTTCTTAGGCTGGTCACATGCTTAAACTTTGGCCAATAAATGGAGCTGCTCTCTAGCGCTAACTAGGAAACAATGAGAGTTTCAAGCAGGTCTGGACTGGGTTTCAAAGGAGGCCCAACTAATAGTGACTGTCTATGGCATCTTAGATCAGCCCCTCTGGCATCTGCCAAAATTCAGATTGTCAGTCCAGAGCTATGTTCATTGCAAGAAATTATCTAGGCCTTCTTGTTCCACATTAACTAATAGTGACAGCAGACCAATAGCATTCGCCACTTTGAAGTGGAAGGTTGAAAGAAACTCAGGCCTTTTTAAGGCCTGATTGTAAGGGCCCGAAGGCTCAGTTGGAGTGCGGACCAAGGAGGAGGCAGGTAGTAGCCAAGTTCGTGGTAACAGAAGGATGAGGCAAGAGAATAGTCGAGGTTCAGGCAAAAGGTTCAATCCAGGCAGCAAAGGGTCAATCCGAAATAACAGGCAAGGTTGGTACACAGGAATCAGTCAAATAACACACCCAGGAATTCACGAAGATAAACCTATACTTGGGCAAAGTCAGAAGTGTCCAGAAGCTTTATATAGGCCAGGTTTGGTGCCAAAGTTTGGGCGCAATGACGTGCTGATGCTGGCGTCCTGGCGCGTCCGTTCTGACGCCGGCGTCCGTTCTGACGCCGGCGACCATTCCGTCACCGGCGACCAATCAGCAGGCGGGAAGACGCAGACGTCATAATGCTGCGACCAGCAGGATCCACATGGAGGGGCCAGGAGTCGCCATCTTGGACGCCGTCGCCATCTTGGGAAGAAACTTCAGTTTCCATTACAGTACCCCCTTCCTTAAGGGGGCCTCAGGACCGCCATGACTAGGACTGGATGGAAACTGTTTGTGAAATCTACGAATAAGAAGGGGAGCATGAACGTCAGAATCTCTAACCCAGGAGCACTCCTCAGGGCCGAACCCCTTCCACTCTATCAGATACTGCAACACACCCCTGGAAATTCGGGAATCCAGGATTCTCTTGACTTCAAACTCTGGGTGACCATCAACAATAACTGGAGCAGGAGAGGATGAAGCGGGAGAAGAAGAAGGTATTGCAGGCTTGAGAAGAGACACATGGAAGACATTAGGAACCCGCATCTCTGGGGGAAGTTGAAGACGAATCGCCACAGGATTAATAATCTCGACAATTGGAAAAGGACCGATGAACTTGGGACCGAGTTTGGGAGTAGGTACTTTAAGATGAATGTTTCGTGTAGATAACCAGACTTTGTCACCAAGATTGTATTGAGGGGAAGATATTCTTCTCTTATCGGCAAATTTCTTTTGGGAAAGAGAACTCTTTTCCAGATTGGCTTTGGTGGCGAGCCAGATAGCGAGCATGTGGGCGGCTTGATCATTGGCAGCAGGAACGTTCGTGAGAAGGAGATCTTGAGGGAATGCTAGAGGATTCTGACCGTACACACAAAAGAATGGGGACCTCTCGGAGGAAGCATGCATAGCGTTGTTATGAGCAAATTCAGCCCAAGGGAGTAGATCTGCCCAGTCATCCTGACACAAAGATACATGGCAACGAAGAAATTGCTCTAATGCTTGGTTGACCCTTTCTGCAGCTCCATTGGATTGGGGGTGGTATGCAGAGGAAAACTGGAGAGAAATGTGAAGAGCTTTGCATAAGGATCTCCAAAATTTTGAAACGAATTGGGAACCTCTATCGGATACAATTTCAGCCGGGAATCCATGAAGACGAAAGATATGCTGAATAAACAATTTAGAAAGTTCTTGAGCAGTAGGCAACTTGCGCAGAGGAATGAAGTGAGCCATCTTGCTGAACCTGTCGATCACAACCCAGATGACCGTATGCCCAAGGGAGACAGGTAAATCCACAATGAAATCCATCGCTAAATGAGTCCAAGGTCGGGAAGGAATGGGTAAAGGTAGAAGTAGTCCCTTAGGAGGGGAGTGACCGGACTTAGAGGTAGCACAAGTGGAGCAGGAAGAAACAAAGTTCTTAACATCCTTCCGGAGAGAAGGCCACCACACCAGGCGAGACAGAAGTTCGGTAGTTCTCTTAATTCCAGGATGGCCGGCCTGTTTGGAGTTATGGGACTGAGACAGGATGGAGTGGCGAAGTTTTGGAGGGACAAATGCGACTCCCAAAGGAGTATCATCAGGAGCAGAAGATTGTGCGGTTAGCAACTGGGAAGCCATGGTGGGAAATAAGGCAGCAATGATTTTGGTAGGAGGCACAATGGGTTCAGGATCTTCAGAACAAGTGTCTTCAGGAACGAAGCTTCTAGAGAGAGCGTCAGCCTTCTTGTTTCTGGAACCAGGGCGGAACGTGATAACAAAGTTGAACTTAGAGAAGAAGAGTGCCCACCTAGCTTGCCTGAGATTAAGACGTTTGAGAGACTGGATGTATTCGAGGTTTTTGTGGTCAGTAAAGATAGACACGGGTACAGAGGAACCTTCCAGCAGATGTCTCCACTCTTCCAGTGCTAGTTTGACAGCCAACAGCTCACGGTTTCCTACGTCATAGTTCTGTTCGGGAGAAGAAAACTTTTTAGAAAAGAAAGTACAGGGATGCAATTTCCCATCATGTGAGGACCTTTGGGATAATACGGCTCCAGCTCCGACATCCGAGGCATCAACTTCAATGAAGAATGGTAGAAGAGGATCAGGGTGTCTGAGGATAGGAGCAGAAGAAAAGGAATCTTTGAGGGTTTTGAACGCTTCTAAGGCTTCAGGGGACCAACATTGAGGTTTCCCACCTTTCCGGATAAGGGACAGAATTGGAGAGATCTTGGATGAAAAGCCTTTGATGAATTGTCTGTAATAATTGGCGAAACCAATAAATCTCTGGATAGCTTTGGTGCTGGTGGGGAGGGGCCATTCCTGGATCGCTGAAACTTTTGCTGGGTCCATCTTGAAGCCTTGTTGGGAAATAATATACCCCAGAAAGGGGATTGAAGAAACTTCAAAGGAGCATTTTTCAAGTTTAGCGAAAAGATTATTCTTCCTCAATCGAGATAAAACCTCCCGCACCTGGATCCGATGTTCCAAGAGATTTGAAGAGAAAATTAAAATATCGTCCAGGTAAACGACTACACTCTGACCCAACAAGTCCCGGAAGATGTTGTTAACTAGCTCTTGAAAAACCGCTGGAGCGTTACAGAGTCCAAAAGGCATCACGAGGTACTCGTAGTGCCCATCACGAGTATTAAATGCGGTCTTCCATTCATCACCCTCTCTGATCCGGGATGATATTATAGGCCCCACGAAGATCAAGCTTAGTGAAAATGCTGGCACCCTTGAGCTGATCAAATAACTCGGATATGAGAGGTAGAGGGTAGCGGTTCTTTACAGTGATTTTGTTCAGGCCACGGTAGTCGATGCAAGGTCGAAGACTGCCATCCTTCTTTTCAACAAAGAAGAACCCCGCACCAGCAGGAGAAGAAGATGGATGAAGCCTCGTAGGAGATTTTCCTGGATGTACTCTTTCATCGCTGCAGTTTCGAATGGAGAGAGCGGATAAGTACGTCCTCGGGGAGGCATAGTGCCAGGAAGAAGTTCGACAGGGCAGTCGTACGGCCGATGAGGAGGAAGCATTTCCGCAGACTTCTTATTGAAGACATCAGAGAAGTCTTGGTAAGCAGGAGGGATGGAGGGATTAGGAACCACGGAAGAAATCTTGACAAGGGGCTGGGACGGAAGACCGTTCTGTTGACAAAAGAAGCTCCAACAACAAATTTGAGATGCGGACCAGTCAATGACAGGATTATGGATGCGCAACCAGGGAAGTCCTAGGACTACTGGAGTTGATGGGCAATCAGTCAACAGAAACGAGGGTCTTTCAGTATGCAAGGTGCCCACTTTGAAAGATAATTCTTGCGAAGACTTGAAGATGAATGCAGAAGAAAGTGGCCGGTCATCAATGGCTAGGACTCGGAGAGGAACAGCCAGGCTTTGTAGAGGAATGGAATGACGTTCTGCGAATGCTTTATCCAAGAAGTTTCCAGCAGCGCCGGAGTCAAGGAAGGCTTGAGAAGAAATGGTCTTGGAAGCAAACTGGAACTGTACTGGAAGAAGAAAACGATGAGCAGAGGATTGGGGAAGATGATCAATTCTGCCCAGGTAAGTTTCCCCAAACTTACCTAGGCATTGGCGTTTCCCGACTTCACAGGGCACTCATGGGCAAAGTGGGATTTGCCCCCGCAATATAAACAAAGTCCTGCAGCCCTTCTCCGCAATTTTTCCTGTTCAGAATGACGAGCACGACCAATCTGCATAGGCTCTTCAGTGGGAGTGGGGGAAGAAACTGAAGTCGAAGAAGAAGACGTAGCAGTGCTGGGGAGGATAGGTCTCTGGAAGCGAGGAGCCAGGGGAGGTTGAAACCTTCTTACTCGTTCTTTAACAGCTTGGTGTTCTCTTTGTCGAGTATCCACCTTGACTGCCAGGGCAATAAGATCCTCCCAGCGTGTAGGCAACTCACGAGAGACCAGATCGTCCTTGAGGCGCATAGACAACCCATTGTAGAAAGCGGCATGGTAAATGTCGTTGTTCCAGCTAGTCTCAGCAACCAATGTGCGGAATTCTATCGCATATTCGGGCACTGAGCGTGTTCCCTGACGAATCTGGAACAGACATGAGGAGGCGGACGCCGCCCGGCCGGGAGCATCAAACACGGTGCGCAGGTCTCGGATAAAGGCCCTGGAGTCGTCAATTAGGGGATCCTCTTTCTCCCACAGCGGGGATGCCCATTCCAAGGCTTTACCAGTCAGGCGAGTAATGATGTATCCCACCTTGGCATGTTCCGAAATATATTGATGGGGAAGTAGAGTGAACTGGATCTCACACTGGTTAATGAACCTTCTACAAGCCTCAGAATCACCACTGAAGAGTGGAGGTGCCAGAATACGAGGTTCGGAGACATGAACCGGCGCCACAGGAATAGTGGCCGAAGCAGAGGCAGGAACCTGGACCGTAGGCGTGAGAGCAGACAATTTCTCAAAAATGGCTTCAAGAGCTTGGCCAAAGTGAGTCTGCCGGGCTTCATAGGCCTCCAAGCGTGAGGCAATTCCACGGAAGGCTCTTCCGAAGTCTGGCTGAGCAGAGGCCTCCTCAGATGGGTCCATGGCCCAAGTATAATGTAAGGGCCCGAAGGCTCAGTTGGAGTGCGGACCAAGGAGGAGGCAGGTAGTAGCCAAGTTCGTGGTAACAGAAGGATGAGGCAAGAGAATAGTCGAGGTTCAGGCAAAAGGTTCAATCCAGGCAGCGAAGGGTCAATCCGAAATAACAGGCAAGGTTGGTACACAGGAATCAGTCAAATAACACACCCAGGAATTCACGAAGATAAACCTATACTTGGGCAAAGTCAGAAGTGTCCAGAAGCTTTATATAGGCCAGGTTTGGCGCCAAAGTTTGGGCGCAATGACGTGCTGACGCTGGCGTCCTGGCGCGTCCGTTCTGACGCCGTCGACCATTCCGTCGCCGGCGACCAATCTGCAGGCGGGAAGACGCAGACATCATAATGCTGCGACCAGCAGGATCCACATGGAGGGGCCAGGAGTCGCCATCTTGGACGCCGTCGCCATCTTGGATGCCATCGCCATCTTGGGAAGAAACTTCAGTTTCCATTACACTGATCACCCAAAATGGTGACCAGAAGCAGGTAAATATAATGTGCAATTAATTTCTGCATATCAGGAAAACAAATATGCATATTTAAATCATCTTCCCACAAACGACTGCTTTCTAAACTAAGGTCTGTTGGGCTTAATGAAGTCATTTGCACGTGGATAGGAAACTGGCTACAGGATCGGGTACAGAGGGTGGTTGTTAATGGGACATTCTCTACTTGGAATAAGGTTAGTGGGATCCCCCAGGGCTCAGTATTGGGTCAACTTTTATTTAACTTGTTCATTAATGACTAAGAGGGGGGTGTTGTAAGTAATGTATCAGTGTTTGCAGATGACACAAAATTATCCAGCCCAATTAATTCCATCTAGTATGTGGCATCCTTGCAACATGATCTTGAAAAACGGGCAATCTGGGCAGCTAAGTGGCAAATGAGATTCAATGTTGATAAATGTAAGGTCATGCACCTGGGATGTAAAAATATCCAAGCCACTTATACCCTTAATGGGACTGCACTAGGCAAATCCATTATGGAAAAGGACCTTGGAGTCCTTGTAGATGATAACCTTGGCTATAGCAAGCAATGCCAGTCAGCAGCATCAAGGGCAAATAAGGTCTTGAGCTGTATTAAAAGGGGCATAGAGTCAAGGGAGGAGGGGGTCATTCTTCCACTGTATAGAGCACTTGTAAGGCCCCATCTACAATATGCCGTACAGTTTTGGTCTCCATCACTCAAACAGGACATTATTGTATTAGAGAGGGTACAGAGAAGAGCAACTAAGCTGGTAAAAGGTATTGAAAATCTTAGCTATGAGGAAAGACTGGCCAAATTGGGGATGTTCACGCTGGAGAAGAGGCGCTTAAGGGGTGATATGATAACTATGTATAAATATATAAGGGGATCATATAATAATCTCTCTAATGCTTTATTTACCAGTAGGTCTTTCCAGCTGACACGAGGTCACCCATTCCGATTAGAAGAAAAGAGGTTCCGCCTAAATATTCGGAAGGGTTTTTTTACAGTGAGAGCTGTGAAGATGTGGAATTCTCTCCCTGAATCAGTTGTACAGGCTGATACATTAGATAGCTTTAAGAAGGGGTTGGATAGCTTTTTAGCAAGTGAGGGAATACAGGGTTATGGGAAATAGCTCATAGTACAAGTTGATCCAGGGACTAGTCCGATTGCCATTTTGGAGTCAGGAAGGAATTTTTCCCCCTCTGAGGCAAATTGGAGAGGCTTCAGATGGGTTTTTTTGCCTTCCTCTGGATCAGCTGGCAGATAGGTAGTTAATAAAAAGAATAAAAAAAAGGTTGAACTCGATGGACGTGTCTTTTTTCAACCTTACGTACTATGTTACTATGTTACTATGTTAACAGGGAGATGTGAAACGACAATACCAAAGGATCTTTCTCAAATAAAGATACTACATCCTCCATGAGCATTAAGAGGAATTTTATTTTTTCTGCAACACAAGAGCTTAGCAGTTTACTTCATTCTCTAGAACCATTCTCATCTTGTCATTGACTGAACACTTGTGTGAAAATTTTGAGAGAGTTTATGTATATCCTTTTTTCACTGTAAACTCACTATGGACATTTGCAGTTTATCCATTCACTTACCAGTGCAGATTTCCAACCAATAAGTCTATGGGGTAGATTTATCAAAGTGTCAAGTTACAGATCTCCACAGTCCATGAAATATTGCCTCTTTCCATTAATTTCTATGGGATTTTTAAAGGCGTATTTATCAAAAGTTTATAGTGAAAGTTCACCATTTTATAAATACACTTTTAAAAATCCCATAGAAATAAATGGAGAGGCGGTATTTTACTCTGCGGACTGTGGAGATTTCTAACTTCACTCTTAAATATAAAATGAGTGGAGCCTGCTTCAAACTCCTGGGAATCATTGCCTGTAGAGACAGGTCTCCTACAGGGTGTAGTGTCATGTTACACATGCCATTATTTGTTTTATGGTTTGCTTTAGCTTGTTTTGTTCCATCTCCCCTCCTGTTGTCCCCACTGATCTCTGTCTGTTGGTTGTCCTTGACAAAGGGCCATAGTTGTCCGAAACGTTGCCTGAGGGCACTTTGAGTAAAGATTTCCACTTTTACAAATAATACTGGAATGCTGCTGTTTTTGTTGATAATAACGCTATTTTGCCCTGGCAGAGGATACATCGTGCACCTGGGGCTGCAAAGAGCTGTTTCCCGCTTTTGAAGCACACATGAACTAAATTAATTAGATAAAGAAACTGTATCCTCCATGAACGCTGTGGTTAAAATAGCCCAACGCGTTTCATATTAGATAATACTTCATCAGGGGCATGCCCCTGATGAAGTATTATCTTATACAAAATGCGTTGGGCTATTTTTATTTATAATTAAATAAATCTTCTTGTAACCACGAATGAAAGAAAGAATTTCCCTTATTATATAACCGTATATAGCTTTGACTTCTCATCCGAAACAATACACAGAAGTTTCGCTAAGTTCATAGGACGCTGAAGTGTGACCCTTGAAGGACTGTATACGCCACATGGGAGCAATCCGAAAGCGGAACGGAGAACATTGGACTCGAGACCAGCTAAACAGTGCTAAGAACACTGCCCCATTAGGCCGATACGAAAGGGTACATAAGAAGCAGTTCACGCTACAAATCACCGCTCCCTAAGGCCAGCCAGAGAATACATCCTTAACATCTCCAATACGCCAGTGACTACTGTGATCCGGTGAGTATTAATTCATTGGGGCCATCGGAAAGGAACAATTGCGGTACTTCACTACATAAGCCCTTTCTTGCCAGAAGGTACAGGGTCCGTTCCACAACCCAAGGAAGTTATTATTCTACATGCTAAATTCTGTTCTGATTAGAATATGAGTGTCTCCCAAATACGGCTAATTTAAATAAAGGGTAATACACCATTTAGTGCTCTTTTTCCCTAGGGAACGACAAAGTCTTACAAGTGCACTGCAATCCTATCATACCACCTTCCTGTGATGTCACACTGCTGCACACAGAACTGTGCCTGCTTCCGCATCTTAAATGTATAAGCACATCAGAAGGGGAATGATGAAACATGGATTTAGTGGTAAAATACATTTTTCCAGCTTATTTTCGGGAGGCTGCCGCCAAACCCCCATTAACTGTTGTTAGGTGGCAATCTCCCATATAACAAATTATTTCCCTCTCAGTCCCTTGCCGAAAATACATAGGGGCAAATTCACTAAACGACGAAGCGCCTAACGCTAGCGTTAATTTGCCAGTGTATCACATTTTCGTTTATTCGCCGATTCACTAACGGACACTGGCGTAAATTCGCTAGTGTTACTTCACACCCTTACGCCTGGCGAATTTGCGCAACAGACGTAACTACGCAAATTCACTAACGTGTGGATTTTTCTGAACGCTACCTTTTACGCCAGACTTCCTTTGCCACCTCAGACCAGGCGAAGTGCAATAGAGTAGATAGGGATTGCTTCAAAAAAATTTTCTAAGTCCCAAAAAACGCTGTCGTTTTTCAATTTTTTATGGGTGATAGGCTGAAAAAGATAGAAAAATGTTTAGGGGCTACCCTCCTTCCCCCCTACATTTCCTAACTCATGGCAACTTAACTATACAGTGGGCACATGTGTAGGGCAAAAAATAAATATTTAATTTGCTGTTTTGAAGGTTTCCCAGGCTTGTGTAGTGCTGCTACATATACCTCCATTGTAACTTGAATTTGGCGCCGTATGTAAATTAAGCATCGCCAGCGTAACTTCGCTTTGCTTGGCAAATTAACGCTAGTGCAACTTCGCAACCTTACACTTCCCCTGAGCGCAACTTTGGATTTTAGTGAATTTGCGTAGCGCTGGCGAAAATACGCCTGTGTGGCGAAGCGGACGCTGGTGCGACTACGAAGTTTAGTGAATTTGCCCCATAATCTGTCTATAGATTTGATTATTAGAGTGCAGGTGTCTGTAGCCATCACAAAGATTATTCGTCCTATACAGGACCACTAGGATTTTTAATATAGGTTACATACCTCTGAACAGTCTGACCGTTTCGCCACTGTTCAAAACTGCTACTTGGGTACTCTCCGACAGCTAATCCAGGCTTCACAAATCTTATCTCTGGAGACTGTGGTGTCACACCTACACATATACAGTATAAGCAAAGTGACATGGCATGCAAACACTTTGGGGGAGTGGAGTTTAGTGCAACAACCACAAACAGCAATCAACAAATACACTATTTTGTTTTGTATTTCAATTTTGTTATTGATGCATTTGTAATTAGTGACATATGTAACAATCTCTTTTTAACAATATTTATCAGAACATTATAATAAAAGTCTTAGATCGGCACTTATTACATTCACAATCATAACTTCTGATATACCATCTTTCCCTCTCTCTGCTAATTAAGGGGGAGGAGTTAATCAGGTAAATTCTGATCAGGCTTTGTGTGCTCTGGTTGAAACCTTAACTTTGTGAATTCAAAGTGAGTGTTGCATGTGATCTAAGTGTTGCATGTGAATTAAGCATTAAGCAGCATTAAAAACCTTAAGGCGTTTAAAACCAAAAAGGAGTTTGTGAGGAATTGCATTTGGGAGACTGTACCCAGTGTAAATATGAGTGCAAATGGGGTTGCTGGTATTACTCAGTGTGTGTCTTGTCACATGTATGTGGTGTTGGAGGAGCAGTTCCATGCAGTATTTACATCTGAGATATGTTGGTGGGTTTTCATCCTGGAATCTGAACTGCAGACTCTAAAGGTGGCCATACACGGGCAGATAAAGCTGCCGATATCGGTCGTTTGGACCGATTTGACAGCTTATCTGCCCGTGTATGGGGGCTTCCGATCGGGAAGGTTTGATTTTTACCCGACCGACCCGTCGGAGCCCCTTGGCGCATCGTACGGCGCATCGTACGGCCGAACGTTCGAATTACCCCCGATATAGCCATGCTGTTAGTGGCATATCGGGGAAAGATCCGCTCCTTTGGCGATGTCGCCAAACGAGCGGATCTTTGAGTCTATGGCCACCTTAAGGGGGGAACTTGCAGCACTGAGGGCAGCGGCAAACCAGGGGGAGGAAAGAAGGCTCACAGAACAACCACTGGCAGGTGGCGGGAGCTTAGGGAGATTAATGCGTGGCTGAGAGATTGGTGTAGAGAGGAGGGTTTTGGGTTTTTGTAAAACTGGCCTGATTTTTCAGTCGGCTACAGGCTCTTTGCTAGGGATGGACTGCACCTCAATGATGATGGTGCAGCTGTTTTGGGGGAGAAGATGACTAGACGGTTGGAGGAGATCTTAAACTAGGCGTGGGGGGGAGGGTTCAATAAAAGATTCAGTGGAAGACAGGTTAGATGAGATAGTTGGCAAAGGAAGGGGAAATGGGGGAGGAGATTTGGTTGGGGGTACTGTTAAGGATAGAAAGGACCACATGTCATTTGTTCAATATGGTAAGAGTATTACATGTATGTTTGCAAATGCAAGAAGTCTGACTGATAAAATGGGAGAGCTGGAGGGAAAATATGATGTGATTGGTGTGGCCAAAACATGGCTGAATGAGTCGCATGACTGGGCAGTTAATATCAGCGGCTATACTTTGTTTCGGAGGGACAGAGGCAATAGTATAGGAGGAGGGGTATGTCTGTTTGTTAGGCAGGATTTAAAAGCTTATAAAGGAGGAGGTTATGTTAGGAAATGAGGGGGCAGAAGTCTTATGGGTAGAGTTCTTCACCAATTGTAAAGAGTCCAGCAAATTTATTGTAGGGGTATGCTATAGACCCCCTAATGTAAGTAAGGATGAGGAGGCAAAGCTCCTGATGCAAATAGAAAAGGAGCCAACCAGAAAAAATGCTATCCTGGATCTAGTGATCTCTAATGACCCAGAACTTATAGCAAATGTGCAAGTCATTGAATGTCAGGGTAATAGTGACCATAATGTTATATCATTTAATGTCTGGTACAAAAAACAAATATATACTGGGGCCATAAAAAACATGAATTTCAGAAAAGCTAATTTTAGTGCCTTGAGGGATGCCCTTCAGAGCATTGATTGGGGCAGGCCCGGACTGGCAATCTCTCAGTTTGGGCAAATTCCCGAGGGGCTGCTGTATACTTTCTATAAGTGGGCCGCTCCTGGTCTAATCGCTGTATTAGAAAGTTCCTTTCAAAGAATCCGGTGGGCTCTAGGACCGCTCCTCCATCCTCTCTGCCACTGTGGCTCCGCCCCTCCCACTCCTGTTATCGTGCTGCCGTGCTGTGTGTAGGCCATCAGGGGGCAAAGGGGGGATCAGTCGTCCCAGGCCCAGCAGGATTTAGCCTTAAAGGGGGGCCCAGCTGTGCTGCTATTAAGATTAGATCGTGGACATCGCTGAAGCTGAAGTCCGGATCACTTTCTGTTCTGTGAGTCTTTGTCACTCTCTCTAATCTCTATGCAGTCTCTGTCACTCTGCCCTCTCTCTTCCCCTCTCCCTGTCACTCGCCGTCCCTCTCTCTTCCCCTCTCCCTGTCACTCTGTCTCTCTCTCTGTCACTCTGTCCCTCTCTCTTCTCCTCTCTCTGTCTCTCTCTGTCACTCTGTGCCTCTCTCTTCCCCTCTCCCTGTCACTCTGTCTCTCTCTGTCACTCTGCCCCTTTCTCTTCCCCTCTCCCTGTCTCTCTGTCCCTCTCTCTGTCACTCTGTCCCTCTCTCTTCCCCTCTCTCTGTCTCTCTCTGTCACTCTGTGCCTCTCTCTTCCCCTCTCCCTGTCACTCTGTCTCTCTCGCTGTCACTCTGTCCCTCTCTCTTCCCCTCTCCCTGTCACTCTGTCTCTCTCTCTGTCACTCTGTCCCTCTCTCTTCCCCTCTCTCTGTCACTCTGTGCCTCTCTCTTCCCCTCTCCCTGTCACTCTGTCTCTCTCTCTGTCACTCTGTGCCTCTCTCTTCCCCTCTCCCTGTCACTCTGTCTCTCTCTCTCTCTGTCACTCTGTCCCTCTCTCTTCCCCTCTCCCTGTCACTCTCTGTCCCTCTCTCTGTCACTCTGTCCCTCTCTCTTCCCCTCTCTCTGTCTCTCTCTGTCACTCTGTGCCTCTCTCTTCCCCTCTCCCTGTCACTCTGTCTCTCTCTCTGTCACTCTGTCCCTCTCTCTTCCCCTCTCCCTGTCACTCTGTCTCTCTCTCTCTGTCACTCTGTCCCTCTCTCTTCCCCTCTCTCTGTCACTCTGTGCCTCTCTCTTCCCCTCTCCCTGTCACTCTGTCTCTCTCTCTGTCACTCTGTCCCTCTCTCTGTCACTCTGTCCCTCTCTCTTCCCCTCTCTCTGTCTCTCTCTGTCACTCTGTCCCTCTCTCTTCCCCTCTCTCTTCCCCTCTCCCTGTCACTCTGTCTCTCTCTCTCTCTGTCACTCTGTCCCTCTCTCTTCCCCTCTCCCTGTCACTCTGTCTCTCTCTCTCTGTCACTCTGTCCCTCTCACTTCCCCTCTCTCTGTCTCTCTCTGTCACTCTGTGCCTCTCTCTTCCCCTCTCTCTGTCTCTCTCTGTCACTCTGTGCCTCTCTCTTCCCCTCTCTCTGTCTCTCTCTGTCACTCTGTCCCTCTCTCTTCCCCTCTCCCTGTCACTCTGTCCCTCTCTCTTCCCCTCTCTCTGTCTCTCTCTCTGTCACTCTGTCTTCCCCTCTCCCTGTCACTCTGTCCTTCTCTCTTCCCCTCTCTCTGTCTCTCTCTGTCACTCTGCCCCTCTCTCTTCCCCTCTCCCTGTCACTCTCTGTCCCTCTCTCTTCCCCTTTCCCTGTCACTCTCTTCCCCTCTCTCTGTCTCTCTCTCTGTCACTCTGTCTTCCCCTCTCCCTGTCACTCCGTCCCTCTCTCTTCCCCTCTCCCTGTCACTCTCTGTCCCTCTCTCTTCCCCTTTCCCTGTCACTCTCTGTCTCTCTCTCTGTCACTCTGTCTTCCCCTCTCCCTGTCACTCTGTCCCTCTCTCTTCTCCTCTCTCTGTGCCTCTCTCTTCCCCTCTCCCTGTCACTCTGTCTCTCTCTGTCACTCTGCCCCTTTCTCTTCCCCTCTCCCTGTCTCTCTGTCCCTCTCTCTGTCACTCTGTCCCTCTCTCTTCCCCTCTCTCTGTCTCTCTCTGTCACTCTGTGCCTCTCTCTTCCCCTCTCCCTGTCACTCTGTCTCTCTCGCTGTCACTCTGTCCCTCTCTCTTCCCCTCTCCCTGTCACTCTGTCTCTCTCTCTGTCACTCTGTCCCTCTCTCTTCCCCTCTCTTTGTCACTCTGTGCCTCTCTCTTCCCCTCTCCCTGTCACTCTGTCTCTCTCTCTGTCACTCTGTGCCTCTCTCTTCCCCTCTCCCTGTCACTCTGTCTCTCTCTCTGTCACTCTGTCCCTCTCTCTTCCCCTCTCCCTGTCACTCTCTGTCCCTCTCTCTGTCACTCTGTCCCTCTCTCTTCCCCTCTGTCTGTCTCTCTCTGTCACTCTGTGCCTCTCTCTTCCCCTCTCCCTGTCACTCTGTCTCTCTCTCTGTCACTCTGTCCCTCTCTCTTCCCCTCTCCCTGTCACTCTGTCTCTCTCTCTATGTCACTCTGTCCCTCTCTCTTCCCCTCTCTCTGTCACTCTGTGCCTCTCTCTTCCCCTCTCCCTGTCACTCTGTCTCTCTCTCTGTCACTCTGTCCCTCTCTCTGTCACTCTGTCCCTCTCTCTTCCCGTCACTCTGTCCCTCTCTCTTCCCCTCTCTCTGTCACTCTGTGCCTCTCTCTTCCCCTCTCCCTGTCACTCTGTCTCTCTCTCTCTCTGTCACTCTGTCCCTCTCTCTTCCCCTCTCCCTGTCACTCTGTCTCTCTCTCTGTCACTCTGTCCCTCTCACTTCCCCTCTCTCTGTCTCTCTCTGTCACTCTGTGCCTCTCTCTTTCCCTCTCTCTGTCTCTCTCTGTCACTCTGTCCCTCTCTCTTCCCCTCTCCCTGTCACTCTGTCCCTCTCTCTTCCCCTCTCTCTGTCTCTCTCTCTCTGTCACTCTGTCTTCCCCTCTCCCTGTCACTCTGTCCCTCTCTCTTCCCCTCTCTCTGTCTCTCTCTGTCACTCTGCCCCTCTCTCTTCCCCTCTCCCTGTCACTCTCTGTCCCTCTCTCTTCCCCTTTCCCTGTCACTCTCTGTCCCTCTCTCTGTCACTCTGTCCCTCTCTCTTCCCCTCTCTCTGTCTCTCTCTGTTACTCTGTGCCTCTCTCTTTCCCTCTCTCTGTCTCTCTCTGTCACTCTGTCCCTCTCTCTTCCCCTCTCCCTGTCACTCTGTCCCTCTCTTTTCCCCTCTCTCTGTCACTCTGCCCTCTCTCTTCCCCTCTCTCTGTCTCTCTCTGTCACTCTGTCCCTCTCTCTGTCTCTCTCTGTCACTCTGTCTCTCTCTCTTCCCCTCTCCCTGTCACTCTGTCTCTCTCTCTCTCTGTCACTCTGTCCCTCTCTCTTCCCCTCTCCCTGTCACTCTGACTCTCTCTCTCTGTCACTCTGTCCCTCTATCTTCCCCTCTCCCTGTCACTCTGTCTCTCTCTGTCACTCTGTCCCTCTCTCTTCCCCTCTCTCTGTCACTCTGTCCCTCTCTCTCTGTAACTCTGTCTCTCTCTGTCACTCTGTCCCTCTATCTTCCCCTCTCTCTGCACTCTCCGTCACTCTGTCCCTCTCTCTGTTTCTCTCTGCACTCTCAGTCACTCTGTCCCTAGGAACCAGACGGCTGAAATTACAAACTGGGAGCTGCTGAATAAAAAGCTAAATAACTCAAAAACCACAAATAATAAAAAATGAAAACCAATTGCAAATGGTCTCAGAATGTCCCTCTCTACATCATACTAAAAATTAAATTGAAGGTGAACAATCCCTAAGGCAGCTCTTTATGCGCATACATTTTTTCAGTTTTACCCCAATATATGAGTGGATGTGTGGAAGTCAGACCATTGCGTCTTTACATGTGGGCTGCTTTGATTTTTTTTGCCCGGGCTGCTTTTTACCCCCAGTCCGGCCCTGGATTGGGGCATTACGTTTTCAGCTAAAAACACAGAACAGAAATGGTTGTCATTTAAAATTATATTAAATCATTACTTTTCTCAATTTATTCCCTTAAGGAGTAAATGTAGAAGATCTAAGAATCACCCTATGTGGCTTAATATAGAAGTAAAGAAGTTAATAGGAAAGTATATTTATAGTAAAAAGACGCAGATTGAAAGTGTTGCTCCATTAAATAATGGTACCAGTATGGTTGTAACAGAAAAGGCAAATGTGCTAAATCAGTTCTTTTCTTCAGTGTATACAAAAGAGGAGTCTGAGTTCCCAGGCTCACTTCATAGCTGCACTGATGAAGTGATGAAGCTCAATCTAGTTAGTGGCTGACCCAGGATATTATCCATAAAGCTGTAATAAAAATTTATGTAAACAAGGCTCCTGGGCCTGATACCATACACCCCCTGGGTTCTAAGAGAGCTTAGTTCAGTTTTAGACCAGACCCTATTTCTGATTTTCTCATATTCACTTTCATCTTTTATGCTACCTATGGATTGGAGAAAAGCTAATGTCATTCGAATATTTAAAAAGGGATTACGATCTCAGCCTGGCAATTATAGGCCTGTAAATTTGACATCTGTGGTGGGTAAATTATTTGAAGGCTTGTTAAGGAATCACATTCAAATTTTTGTCCTAGTGAATGACATTATGAGCAGTAATCAGCATGGCTTTATGAAGGATAGGTCATATGTCAGACTAATTTGATTGCAGTGGGGGGGGGCAGTAGATGTGATCTATTTGGATTTTGCCAAAGCGTTTGATACCGTGCCCCACAAACTACTACTTTCTAAACTAAGGTCTGTTGGGCTTAATTAAGTTGTTTGCACACAGGCCCGGAATTGCGGCAAGGCCGCATAGGCCCGGGCCTAGGGCGGCAAAAAAATAGGGGCAGCATGCCGCCCAGCCGCATTATGGGGACATGTGCATCCCCATTCAATTACAGCAGCTGCACCGGCGTTTTTTCGCCGGCACGCTGGGAAGGGGAGGTGAGGTGGGCGCTAGGACCGCGTGGCCGCCTGGTCGGACCGCACGGCCTAGGGGCGCCCGTCAATGAAATTCAGCGCTGTTTGCACATGGATAGGAAACTGGCTACAGGATCGGGTACAGAGGGTGGTTGTTAATGCTACATTCTCTACTTGGAGTAAGGTTCTTAGTGGGGTCCCTCAGCAGGCCCGGGCTGATAACCTGTCAACTCGGGCATTTGCCCGAGGGGCCGCTATACCCTGCTTTAAAGTGGGCCGCCCCCTGCCTAATTAGATGCAGTGCTAGCTTTTTTTTTAAAATCGGAAGTTACTTGCTGTGCCGTAGGAATGATTTTCAGCCTGCCTTGTTCTCTCAATTTATTTCCCTAACAGCTGAGAGCAGTAAAGAAGGAGTGAATGAAGGGACTGATATTGTCCGGGGTTTTCTTTGGTCCTGACAGTTTTATGGGTGACCTGTCTGCTGCCTTCTTTGCTCGCAGCTCTTAGAGAAATAAATGAAGCAGAGGAGATAAACACACACCCTCTTCCCAAACCTAAATGCGGCAGGAACGCAGAGGGAGAAGGCAGGCTGAAAAACAATCATAAAGCACCCACTGTCATACCCCGAAGAGAGAGGAGAAAGGGAGCTCTCCTGAACCATCAGCAATGGTATGGCGAATATGCAAATGAACTGGCTTCTAAAAATGGGGGAGTCCTGAAAAGGCCTCACATATGTCAGCTTTGGTCCCTGCCTTCCTTCTCACAAAGTCACCCAAAAATATTAAATTGCATGCATCACAACTGAGCAAGAGTATCTTAAGTGACTAATACAATGGAATGAGTAGGGGGCGCAGGAACCAAAGTCAAAATAATTATAAATATTTATCGCTAAATGTATTTGGTCACCAGTGCTGTGCACTTTGCCAAATAAATCATATTGAGTAGTAAATTTTTAGTAAGATACAGGCCCTGAAGAAAGCAAAAAAAACCCCAAAAAATACTGTTTAAAGTTTTTTTCAATCTTGATCAGAAAGGAAAAAAATGCCTTCCTTGCAGAAAAATGCAAACTGAACCAGGCCCCTCTATTGGCAGGCCTTATCACACCCCGTTGCAACCTTTAGCTAGAATATGTGAATATGTGTTGTAGAAGCCCATTGCTGGATTCACATTCTATACTGTAATAACACGCATTTCTTCTGTTACCAAGAGAACTATGGAATGTTGGTAAAGGTAGTAATAAAACGTATTTAGCTGACAATAAGCGCAGCGGTCGCCAGGCTATGCAGCTGTAATATTTGGGAAGCATGCTATTTGCTCTCATGTGTAGACCAGTCTTATGGATAATATAACAGCTCTGTTTTTATGTCTATAACCTTATTATGATTGATCCTGAACAAATAGGGGAGAAATGATAAGGATATTAGAAGTCACTGAGGGTTTCTGTGACCATATAAAGGCACAAGGCTGCAGGCTGAGTTATACAGGAAACTCTGAGTATCACTCATGTATTATAAGACATAATGTACCCTCTACTGTAAATGATAAGGATATCTATGTATATATACATATATATATAATTTAAAATATGCGTGTGTATAAGTTAAACACGAGCATGCTGCTTTGATTTTTTTTGCCGGGGCTGCTTTTTACTCCCAGTCCAACCCTGTCCGTCAGTGTTTGCAGATGTCACGAAAATATCCAGCCCAATTAATTCCATCCAGGATGTGGCATCCTTGCAACAGGATCTTAACAAACTGGCAATCTGGGCAGCTAAGTGGCAAATGAAAGTCAATGTTGATAAATGTAAAGTCATGCACCTGGGATGTAAAAATATCCAAGCCACTTATACCCTTAATAGGACTGCACTAGGCAAATCCATTATAGAAAAGGACCTTGGAGTCCTTGCAGATGATAAACTTGGCTGTAGCAAGCAATGGCAATCAGCAGCATCAAGGGCAAATAAGGTATTGAGCAGTATTAAAAGGGTCATTCATTCACGGCAGGAAGCAGTCATTCTTCCACTTTATAGAGCACTGGTAAGGCCCAATCTAGAATATGCCGTACAGTTTTGGTCTCCATCTCTCAAACAGGACATTATTGTATTAGAGAAGGTCCAGAGAATGGCGACTAAGTTGGTAAAAGGTATGGAAAATCTTAGCTATGAAAAAAGACTGACCAAATTGGGGATGTTCACGCTGGAGAAGAGGCGCTTAAGGGTCAACATATAATAATCTCTCGAATGCTTTATTTACCAGTAGGTCTTTCCAACTGACACAAGGTCACCCATTCTGATTAGAAGAAAAGAGTCTCAACCTAAATATCTGGAAGGGGTTTTTTACAGTGAGAGCTGTGAAGATTCACTCCCTGAATCAGTGGTAAAGGCTGATATATTAGATAGCTTTAAGAAGGGATTGGATGGCTTTTTAGCAAGTGAGGGAATACAGGGTTATGGAATATAGCTCACAGTACAAGTTGATCCAGGGACTAGTCCGATTGCCATTTTGGAGTCAGGAAGGAATTTTTCCCCCCTGAGGCAAATTGGAGAGGCTTCAGATGGGGTTTATTGCCTTCCTCTGGATCAACTGGCAGTTATTATTGACCTTTAGTTTGTAGGTTATATGAAAAAGAAAAATATCTATAACTTAAAAGTAACAAACAAGGAAAAGTTGTGCTCACCACTAGTTGTTAAAACCATTAGGTGGGGGTGCAATGAGGTTGTGACCATAAAATTCATATAGACAAATACAAGAGATCCTCTGCACTCAACTCATTATCAATATATTTAAGACAGAGACATTTTGTGCATACTGCTACTGAAAAATGCCTTACCCTTTAAACAAAACAGGGATTGTTTGTCCATATATTGCAATATATTTAAGCTGGCCAACTACGTCAAAGTCATCTGATTCATTAAGAATGCTAGTGCTTCATTATACACTTTACAAAGGGACTAAGTTTTATCTGCAACTTACTAGCTGTGATACTCCCAAACTTGGCTGCCCTTTTATTAGATATCAGTGGGATCACCTGACTATAGCTGTGAACAACATGGAGCTGGTCACTGCGCCTATATAACTATAACAAAGGGTTATAATTTTGTTTAAAGGGTAAGGCATTTTTCAGTAGCAGTATGCACAAAATGTCTGTCTTAAATATATTGATAATGGGTTGAGTGCAGAGGACCTCTTGTATTTGTCTATATATAACTATATCAGTAATATTAGAGGCGGTGATATTTACTCAAATTAGGTGGTCAGCTATGTTTCAATTAGACAAAATTAGAAACAATAGCACTAAGTTGTATAATATGAGACCCATGGCACCAAGGTAGCTATAAAACATGTATGTGTATAATGTAAAAAAGCAGTCAATGCCTCCATATGATATATTTCATTTACCTCCGCTCGCCATTCGTCTATAGTTGGAGGGTTCTGGTCTCTCCAATGTTTTGGTATTAAATAGCATGCTGCTATTAATATGGAGATGAGAAGGGGTTGTTTGAGGCTCATTTCTTCATATGGAGCATGTAATAATATTAATTGTGGTGTTAAGACTACCTGGTTGCCTGTAATCTCAGTGTATAGTTTACCTGTTGTTTTCTAGAATGTATGTAACAGAGGGCATTCAAACCAAATATGTGATAATGTTCCCACATCATCATCACATGTCCAACATAGATTATTAGGTATGAGTCTCATTTTATATAGTTTCTCTGGGGTCCTATACCATCTGGCCAACAATTTACAAGAACTTTACTGATTTATTTATTGAAAATTCGAATATTGAAATTTATCATGTACTGTCTCTTTAAAAATTTGTCTTCGACCATCCACCATCTAAAACCTGCCGAATTGCAGTTTTAGCCTATGGGGGACCTTCTAGAACCTATTTGGAGTCAATTGGTGGAAAAAAGTTTTTTGGAAAACTTTGAATCGAATTCGATCGAATGCGCTATTCCTTCGATTCGTAAGATTAGAATTCAGCCGAATACAGACCTATTAGATCGAAAACTGACCTATTCGACCAAAAAAAAACTTCAACTTAATTTTAGTTGGTCTTTTTCAATTCGAATTTTGAAGTTTTTTCAATTCAAAATTCGACCCTTGATAAATATGCCCCTATGCATTGAGTTTAAACAATTTTTCCCATTCCTCGTCTTCCAGATGTATTGAAAGTTAGGATACCCATGACTTAGTATAGCTTGACAGTGTTGAATATTTTTTTGTCCAGCAATAGCTTATACAAAAGTGATATACCATTTGGAGGTGCATGTTCTCTTTCACATATCCGTTCAAATTCAGTAAGTAATCTGTTCGCATTCATTAAAGATTTATCTGTAGTAAGGTAGTGAGTTATTTGCATATATCTCCATTTGTCCATTGTGCTCCAGTGTTGTTTGTTTTGTAAAATTGCTGTGTCTTTATTTCCAACCGGTAAGACATGACAAAGTTAAAGTTGTGAGATCCCAAAAGATGAGGATATTCCAGTAGCCAATATACTTGGAAGAAAGCTCAGATTATGTCCAAGTGGCATAAGTGGGGATGGAGTAAGACCTTATTTTTTATTTATAGAGTTCCAGTTTTTTGATATAGCATGTACCTGCAAATTAGATTTCAACTCTGGATGTTGTAGAGGTGACTTACTCCATACAATATTGAAAGTATGGAACTGTATCCAAGCTTTCTCAAGCTGTTTCCATTGAATTGTAGAGTTGGGATGAGTATATTTCACTACCTTAGTTAGAATACAAGCTTGATAATAAGTAAGAAAATCCGGTAGACCCATCCCACCTGATATTTTAGATTTGGATATATGGAGATATGGAGTATTTTTTGCTAGTCATGGCCTCTTTCCAGACCAAACAAAGTTATTTATTATTCTGTCTAATGCTGCAAAAAAGGACCTTGGCAATGGTGTAGGAAGAGTTTGAAAAAATATAACCACCCTCCCCATTTTAGTTAACACCTCAGTAGCTTCATGAATGGTGCTGCATCCTGAGTTCCAGTGGTGGGCTGATGAGAAGTGAATTTGTCCCTTTTCTATGGAGTCCATACACGTATCTGCAATGTTTTTTGTCCTCTTACAGCACAACTCTTGTGTTTGTGCCCTGCATTTTTGGTTATAGTGCTCAAAAAGGTA
Source organism: Xenopus laevis (assembly GCF_017654675.1). Classification (NCBI taxonomy): domain Eukaryota; kingdom Metazoa; phylum Chordata; class Amphibia; order Anura; family Pipidae; genus Xenopus; species Xenopus laevis. The sequence continues at coordinate 61,972,510 of NC_054380.1, forward strand.
AAATTTGAGTTTTTTCTTGAAGAGATTGTGAGTGTTTTTGCAGGTAAAACGCGGCATGATAGAAACATTTAAAGGGCACCTATCACAGCCAAAATCAAACACATATTAACAATCTGACCAGTACAAGCTAAACACGTTTAATCAAACTACATATATAGTTTTTTGAAAAAACTGCAGGTTTTAAAAAAATCCCTTACTTTGTCAATTGGGTTCTTTCACTGAGGGAGGCCATATTGAGACTATAATATGCAAATTTCAGGAGCATGCTCAGATTGTAACACTGCTTTGAGTATTCTACCCAGAATGCCTTGTTTAAGTAAACTCCTCCATTAGAAGTATCTCGAGATTTCCCTATCTTGTCCCCTGCTGGTAAAGTCATTATGCAAATGAAGGGCACACACTAACTTCCAGCAGGTGTTATGAAAAATTATATCTGGAACGGTCTAAATCCTAAGACGGACGAATGGCTAGTTTCAGAGGGTTGATAGTTGTCACCCCGCCCTCTATGACGCCATAACGCTATAGGGCCCAAGGCAGGATGGACTATAAGGGCTAATGGTCTACTGTGGACAATGGTCACTCATATAGCTTATACTAGGCCATACAAATAAATGATCACCACTCTGTTACTTAAATTCCAGAGTGCCAGCATAGTGTCAGACTGTCTTGTGGGGCCCCTTTTTGCATAAGTGTTGCTCAAACTTACTGGAAATACCACAATGGCTATGTTTAGCCAATAGCTGATTGCGAGGCTGTGGACCGTTGGAACTAAGAACAATATGTTGCAATATTGTCTGAAATACTTGTAAGACTAAGCAAATCATCTAGACATTAATTGTACAAGGAGGAGTCAGACTATGTATGGTATTGGCATACCCCCATTTGTTATCACCCCCATCTATGACATCAAAATGGGTATATAAACTTATGTTATGTGGGAGTATCTTTGGAAAGCTTCGGGTACCACCCAGGTGACACACCGACTGCTTCCCCAGGCAAAACCTATTGTCTTATATTTTGGACACAATAAACTACCTCATTGTATTTGAACTTGCACTATTTCGTGGTTTTGCTTTACGTACGAGGTCATAGAGGTACAAATATAACAACATTTGGTGACCCGCCGACTGTGATATTCCCGGACGCTGGACGCCCAAGTTTTTCAGTCGGATCTTCAGGCAAGTTGAGAAGAGAGCTCCTGCGGCTACAGGCGACAGGAGACTACCCGTGGAGATTTCTACTCCAGGAAGGACTTCCCGTGAAGCTTTACTCACGGATGGATGATACACGCGCGGCAAGGCTCTGATAAGGTGAGCATCAATGTACTTTTCTAGTCTATTTTTACTGCTTATTATTGTGTTAAGTGTTGTACTAACCAGTTCTGATATTCTGCTGTTCATGATAGGAATACGCCTTTTCCTTACTGTTTTTGTAATTTGTACGTACCTAGTTCCTCATCATGAGCAGTTACACTAAGTAGAGAAAAAAACTCTGTCATAGAAATTACACATGCATGTTGATTTATGAATGACAAAGGATCCCTGACTGTTGTGATTGAATGATTGTGGTTGAAACTGGAACCCACACCCTCCGGAATCAACCGAGTGCGTGAATAACTTTAGCTTAACTGTAAACTGTGTGATAGTGTCCATAAGGGAATCCGTGACTCTATCTCAGAGTCTGCTTGCTGTTTAGGAGTTTTTCTGTGGTTCCTGTTTATAGGGCGACCTAACAGGCCAGAAAACGGAAAACTAGGTTTTCTGAAGGAAATTCTTTAGCGTATGGTGTGTGAATCGCTTTCCTGTCTGTTTGAATCTGCATATGTCAAAAGAGAGCCCTAGAAGCATCTAGGTGTCAAACATCTGCGGCTTCAAATCTATTTTCTCCCCTTACACTCAGTTTGTAAGTCCCACACTGTAAAAACACACACACACACTCCCACTTTCTTTGTTAGGGAGATTTCTTATGCCTTCAACAGAAGAAGATAGTAATTCTTCCAAGTAATTCTTCCAAGTACAACCTAGCGTTTGAAGCAATCTTATTTTTTTTCGCCTTGTTAAATTTGGTTCTTCTTATTTACTATTGGAGGCGATATGTTCAAGATGCTTAAACCTAAACCTCCCCCAGAACTTCTGGTTAAGGTGTGTGACCAAAGCCCCTTATGTCATAAGGCTCTTTTAACATGTCACAAAGCATGGGTTAAGTGGGGTACAAGTAAGGATGCCACGTTTTCCTGGCCAGAAAACTGCAGCCTTCTCCCTACAGATCTAGCTAGCCTGTTAGAACAGATCAATGTTGAATGTAAGGGCAAAGAATTAAAAGCACATACCACATGCCATGACATCTGGCAAGCATATGCTCAGCAATACCCAGAAAAACCACCTGCATATGCCCCAGCTGAACCAGCCCACTTAGACACTGCTCCGAGTTCAGCCAAATTATATCCCGTCCTTAACATGGACGCACAGGAGCAATTACAGACTGCCTTAAACACGCCTATTGGCAATCCTAGGGTAGCACAGGGCTATACTGCCCCGGCACTTCCCCCACCAACAAACTTGCAGACAGTGCCACATGCCAGTAATGAGGACTCATACTGGGCAGACGTCTCAGGGCGTCTTAAACTTAGCAAAACCAACCCTTTTCGTCCTATTGAGGATGCTGCACACCAAACCCCTGTTAAAGGGGTTGTTCACCTTTGTAAAACATGTGTTAATATGAAAGTTCACATGAAAAAAACAATCTTTGCAATATAAACAGTTAACAGAAAATGTGCAGATTAAGAAATATTACTTCTGAAACGATCGCTTTCCTGATCCTTGACTTCTACGTGGACCCGATGATGGGAGGGGTCGGCGACCCGTCTAAACGCTACACTAGCTATTTTACTTCCTTGTCTGACGTCACAACAGTACTGGCACAACAGCTTCAAGAATAAAATGCGCATGTGCAGATAATTCCACAAGGTATTCTGATTGGCTGTACTTGCTGTCAGTCTGATTTATCTGGTCTAAGAGAACAGCGCCAGTGCTCAAACACAAAGCTGCAGCTATATTTTTCATACAATCCGTTTCTTTCTTTTACTTGGATAAGGTAAATGAATTAGGAAGAATTCTAGTACATGTTAGGGGCTAGAAGGCAGGTGGGAAAAAAACTTTTTCGGTCTGCTGGGGGGGGATTAGTATAGAAGGAATGAATGGATGTGTGTGAGTACAAGGGCTGACAGGAAAAAAATTCGGACTACTGGGGGGGGGGATTAGTGTAAAAGGAATGAATTGACGTGTGTGAGGTACAAGGGCTGACAGGAAAAAAATTCGGACTGCTGGGGGGGATTAGAATAGAAGGAATGAATGGATGTGTGTGAGGTGCAAGGGCTGACAGGAAAAAAAATCGGACTGCTGGGGGGGGATTAGAAAAGGAATGAATGGATGTGTGTGAGGTACAAGGGCTGACAGGAAAAAAATTCGACTGCTGGGGGGGGATTAGTATAGAAGGAATGAATGGATGTGTGTGAGGTACAAGGGCTGACAGGAAAAAAAAAGTCGTCCTGCTGGGTGGGGATTAGTATAGAAGGAATGAATGGATGTGTGTGAGGTACAAGGCCTGACAGGAAAAAAAATTCGGCCTGCTGGGGGGGATTAGTGTAAAAGGAATGAATGGATGTGTGTGAGGTACAAGGGCTGACAGGAAAAAAAATTCGGACTGCTGGGGGGGGCATTAGTGTAAAAAGAATGAATGGATGTGTGTGAGGTACAAGGGCTGACAGGAAAAAAAAAAAAAATCGGACTGCTGGGGGGTGATTAGTGTAAAAGGAATGAATGGATGTGTGTGAGGTACAAGGGCTGACAGGAAAAAAAATTTGGACTGCTGGGGGGGGATTAGTGTAAAAAGAATGAATGGATGTGTGTGAGGTACTGGTACAAGGGCTGACAGGAAAAAAATTCGGACTGCTGGGGGGGGGCATTAGTGTAAAAAGAATGAATGGATGTGTGTGAGGTACAAGGGCTGACAGGAAAAAAAATCGGACTGCTGGGGGGGGATTAGAATAGAAGGAATGAATGGATGTGTGTGAGGTACAAGGGCTGACAGGAAAAAAAATCGGACTGCTGGGGGGGGATTAGTATAGAAGGAATGAATGGATGTGTGTGAGGTACAAGGGCTGACAGGAAAAAAAAAGTCGTCCTGCTGGGTGGGGATTAGTATAGAAGGAATGAATGGATGTGTGTGAGTTACAAGGCCTGACAGGAAAAAAAATTCGGCCTGCTGGGGGGGGATTAGTGTAAAAGGAATAAATGGATGTGTGTGAGGTACAAGGGCTGACAGGAAAAAAAATTCGGACTGCTGGGGGGGCATTAGTGTAAAAAGAATGAATGGATGTGTGTGAGGTACACGGGCTGACAGGAAAAAAATTCGGACTGCTGGGGGGGGATTAGAATAGAAGGAATGAATGGATGTGTGTGAGGTACAAGGGCTGACAGGAAAAAAATTCGGACTGCTGGGGGGGGATTAGTATAGAAGGAATGAATGGATGTGTGTGAGGTACAAGGGCTGACAGGAAAAAAATTTCGGACTGCTGGGGGGGCATTAGTGTAAAAAGAATGAATGGATGTGTGTGAGGTACAAGGGCTGACAGGAAAAAAAAAAAAAATCAGACTGCTGGGGGGTGATTAGTGTAAAAGGAATGAATGGATGTGTGTGAGGTACAAGGGCTGACAGGAAAAAAAATTCGGACTGCTGGGGGGGGGGATTAGTGTAAAAGGAATGAATGGATGTGTGTGAGGTACAAGGGCTGACAGGAAAAAAATTCGAAACTGCTGGGGGGGGGGATTAGTATAGAAGGAATGAATGGATGTGTGTGAGGTACAAGGGCTGACAGGAAAAAAAAAGTCGTCCTGCTGGGTGGGGATTAGTATAGAAGGAATGAATGGATGTGTGTGAGGTACAAGGCCTGACAGGAAAAAAAATTCGGCCTGCTGGGGGGGGATTAGTGTAAAAGGAATGAATGGATGTGTGTGAGGTACAAGGGCTGACAGGAAAAAAAATTCGGACTGCTGGGGGGGGCATTAGTGTAAAAAGAATGAATGGATGTGTGTGAGGTACAAGGGCTGACAGGAAAAAATAAATAAATCGGACTGCTGGGGGGTGATTAGTGTAAAAGGAATGAATGGATGTGTGTGAGGTACAAGGGCTGACAGGAAAAAATTCGGACTGCTGGGGGGGGGATTAGAATAGAAGGAATGAATGGATGTGTGTGAGGTGCAAGGGCTGACAGGAAAAAAAATCGGACTGCTGTGGGGGGATTAGAATAGAAGGAATGAATTGACGTGTGTGAGGTGCAAGGGCTGACAGGAAAAAAAATCGGACTGCTGGGGGGGATTAGAATAGAAGGAATGAATTGACGTGTGTGAGGTACAAGGGCTGACAGGAAAAAAATTCGGACTGCTGGGGGGGGATTAGTATAGAAGGAATGAATGGATGTGTGTGAGGTACAAGGGCTGACAGGAAAAAAAAAGTCGTCCTGCTGGGTGGGGATTAGTATAGAAGGAATGAATGGATGTGTGTGAGGTACAAGGCCTGACAGGAAAAAAAATTCGGCCTGCTGGGGGGGATTAGTGTAAAAGGAATGAATGGATGTGTGTGAGGTACAAGGGCTGACAGGAAAAAAAATTCGGACTGCTGGGGGGGGGGGGCATTAGTGTAAAAAGAATGAATGGATGTGTGTGAGGTACAAGGGCTGACAGGAAAAAAAAAAAAATCGGACTGCTGGGGGGTGATTAGTGTAAAAGGAATGAATGGATGTGTGTGAGGTACAAGGGCTGACAGGAAAAAAATTTGGACTGCTGGGGTGGGGATTAGTGTAAAAAGAATGAATGGATGTGTGTGAGGTACTGGTACAAGGGCTGACAGGAAAAAAATTCGGACTGCTGGGGGAGGCATTAGTGTAAAAAGAATGAATGGATGTGTGTGAGGTACAAGGGCTGACAGGAAAAAAAATCGGACTGCTGGGGGGGGATTAGAATAGAAGGAATGAATGGATGTGTGTGAGGTACAAGGGCTGACAGGAAAAAAAATCGGACTGCTGGGGGGGATTAGTATAGAAGGAATGAATGGATGTGTGTGAGGTACAAGGGCTGACAGGAAAAAAAAAGTCGTCCTGCTGGGTGGGGATTAGTATAGAAGGAATGAATGGATGTGTGTGAGGTACAAGGCCTGACAGGAAAAAAAATTCAGCCTGCTGGGGGGGGATTAGTGTAAAAGGAATGAATGGATGTGTGTGAGGTACAAGGGCTGACAGGAAAAAAAATTCGGACTGCTGGGGGGGGGGATTAGTGTAAAAGGAATGAATGGATGTGTGTGAGGTACAAGGGCTGACAGGAAAAAAATTCCGACTGCTGGGGGGGGGGATTAGTATAGAAGGAATGAATGGATGTGTGTGAGGTACAAGGGCTGACAGGAAAAAAAAGTCGTCCTGCTGGGTGGGATTAGTATAGAAGGAATGAATGGATGTGTGTGAGGTACAAGGCCTGACAGGAAAAAAAATTCGGCCTGCTGGGGGGGGATTAGTGTAAAAGGAATGAATGGATGTGTGTGAGGTACAAGGGCTGACAGGAAAAAAAATTCGGACTGCTGGGGGGGGGGCATTAGTGTAAAAAGAATGAATGGATGTGTGTGAGGTACAAGGGCTGACAGGAAAAAATAAATAAATCGGACTGCTGGGGGGTGATTAGTGTAAAAGGAATGAATGGATGTGTGTGAGGTACAAGGGCTGACAGGAAAAAAATTCGGACTGCTGGGGGGGGGATTAGAATAGAAGGAATGAATGGATGTGTGTGAGGTGCAAGGGCTGACAGGAAAAAAAATCGGACTGCTGTGGGGGGATTAGAATAGAAGGAATGAATTGACGTGTGTGAGGTGCAAGGGCTGACAGGAAAAAAAAATCGGACTGCTGGGGGGGATTAGAATAGAAGGAATGAATTGACGTGTGTGAGGTACAAGGGCTGACAGGAAAAAAATTCGGACTGCTGGGGGGGGATTAGTATAGAAGGAATGAATGGATGTGTGTGAGGTACAAGGGCTGACAGGAAAAAAAAAGTCGTCCTGCTGGGTGGGGATTAGTATAGAAGGAATGAATGGATGTGTGTGAGGTACAAGGCCTGACAGGAAAAAAAATTCGGCCTGCTGGGGGGGATTAGTGTAAAAGGAATGAATGGATGTGTGTGAGGTACAAGGGCTGACAGGAAAAAAAATTCGGACTGCTGGGGGGGGCATTAGTGTAAAAAGAATGAATGGATGTGTGTGAGGTACAAGGGCTGACAGGAAAAAAAATTTGGACTGCTGGGGTGGGGATTAGTGTAAAAAGAATGAATGGATGTGTGTGAGGTACTGGTACAAGGGCTGACAGGAAAAAAATTCGGACTGCTGGGGGGGGGGCATTAGTGTAAAAAGAATGAATGGATGTGTGTGAGGTACAAGGGCTGACAGGAAAAAAAATCGGACTGCTGGGGGGGGATTAGAATAGAAGGAATGAATGGATGTGTGTGAGGTACAAGGGCTGACAGGAAAAAAAATCGGACTGCTGGGGGGGGATTAGTATAGAAGGAATGAATGGATGTGTGTGAGGTACAAGGGCTGACAGGAAAAAAAAAGTCGTCCTGCTGGGTGGGGATTAGTATAGAAGGAATGAATGGATGTGTGTGAGGTACAAGGCCTGACAGGAAAAAAAATTCAGCCTGCTGGGGGGGGATTAGTGTAAAAGGAATGAATGGATGTGTGTGAGGTACAAGGGCTGACAGGAAAAAAAATTCGGACTGCTGGGGGGGGCATTAGTGTAAAAAGAATGAATGGATGTGTGTGAGGTACACGGGCTGACAGGAAAAAAATTCGGACTGCTGGGGGGGGATTAGAATAGAAGGAATGAATGGATGTGTGTGAGGTACAAGGGCTGACAGGAAAAAATTCGGACTGCTGGGGGGGATTAGTATAGAAGGAATGAATGGATGTGTGTGAGGTACAAGGGCTGACAGGAAAAAAATTTCGGACTGCTGGGGGGGCATTAGTGTAAAAAGAATGAATGGATGTGTGTGAGGTACAAGGGCTGACAGGAAAAAAAAATCGGACTGCTGGGGGGTGATTAGTGTAAAAGGAATGAATGGATGTGTGTGAGGTACAAGGGCTGACAGGAAAAAAAATTCGGACTGCTGGGGGGGGGATTAGTGTAAAAGGAATGAATGGATGTGTGTGAGGTACAAGGGCTGACAGGAAAAAAAAAACAGTCGGACTGCTGGGGGGGGGATTAGTATAGAAGGAATGAATGGATGTGTGTGAGGTACAAGGGCTGACAGGAAAAAAAATTCGGACTGCTGGGGGGGGGCATTAGTGTAAAAAGAATGAATGGATGTGTGTGAGGTACAAGGGCTGACAGGAAAAAAAAATCAGACTACTGGGGGGGGATTAGTGTAAAAGGAATAAATGGATGTGTGTGAGGTACAAGGGCTGACAGGAAAAAAAAACAGTCGGACTGCTGGGGGGGGATTAGTATAGAAGGAATGAATGGATGTGTGTGAGGTGCAAGGGCTAACAGGAAAAAAAGTTCGGACTGCTGGGGGGAGGCATTAGTGTAAAAAGAATGAATGGATGTGTGTGAGGTACAAGGGCTGACAGGAAAAAAAAAATTCGGGCTGCTGGGGGGGGGGGTTTTAATATAGAAGGAATGAATGGATGTGTGTGAGGTACAAGGGCTGACAGGAAAAAAAAATTCGGACTGCTGGGGAGGGGATTAGTGTAAAAGGAATGAATGGATGTGTGTGAGGTACAAGGCCTGACAGGAAAAAAAAATTCGGACTGCTGGGGGGGGGGGATTAGTATAGAAGGAATGAATGGATGTGTGTAAGGTACAAGGGCTGACAGGAAAAAAAAAAAATCGTACTGCTGGGGGGTGATTAGTGTAAAAGGAATGAATGGATGTGTGTGAGGTACAAGGGCTGACAGGAAAAAAAATTTGGACTGCTGGGGGGGGATTAGTATAGAAGGAATGAATGGATGTGTGTGAGGTACAAGGGCTGACAGGAAAAAAAAAATTCGGGCTGCTGGGGGGGGGGTTTAATATAGAAGGAATGAATGGATGTGTGTGAGGTACAAGGGCTGACAGGAAAAAAAAATTCAGACTGCTGGGGAGGGGATTAGTATAGAAGGAATGAATGGATGTGTGTGAGGTACAAGGGCTGACAGAAAAAAATATTTCACTTCTGATCCATTATGGGGTGCAGGTGGAATTAAGGTGAGTGAGTGAAAATAATAGTCAAATTTCGGGGGGGGGGGGCGGATTTTACTGGTTACATAGTTAGTTAGTTAGTTACATAGTTAAATTGGGTTGAAAAAAGACAAAGTCCATCAAGTTCAACCCCTCCAAATGAAAACCCAGCCCCATACACACACCCCCTCCATACTTTTAATTAAATTCTATATTCCCATATCTATACTAACTAAAGAGCTTAGTATTACAATAGCCTTTGATATTATGTCTGTCCAAAAAATCATCCAAGCCATTCTTAAAGGCATTAACTGAATCATCCATCACAACATCACCCGGCAGTGCATTCCACAACCTCACTGTCCTCACTGTGATGAACCCCCTACGTTGCTTCAAATGAAAGTTCTTTTCTTCTAGTCTAAAGGGGTGGCCTCTGGTACGGTGATCCACTTTATGGGTAAAAAGTAGGGATGTCGCGGACTGTTCGCCCGCGAACTAATTCGCGCGAACATGGACCACCCCCACACCCCCTGGACCACTCCCCTTCCATATATAAACTGAAGCCCTGCAGCGTTTTTTCATTCTGCCTGTGTGTGCTTGGAAGAGCTAGTGTAGGGAGAGAGCTGTTAGTGATTTGAGGGACAGTTGATAGTAACTTTGCTGGCTAGTAATCTACTTGATACTGCTCTGTATTGTAGGGACAGAACTCTGCAGGGATTTGAGGGACATTTTAGGTTAGGTAGCTTTGCTGGCTAGTAAACTACCTTCTACTGCAGTGCTCTGTGTGTAGCTGCTGTGGGCACTGCTGCTGATCTCTCATCTGCTGACTGCTGCATGTAACCCAATAGTCCTTGTAAGGACTGCTTTTATTTTCTTTTTTGTTTTTTTACTTTGCTACTATAAGAGCCCAGTGCTATTAGTCTAGCTGTGTTGGGGGTGGGGAGTGGGACTGGTGTGCTGCTCCTAGTAGTTCAGCACCAACCAGAGTAATTTTTTTTTTAAAATATTTATATATATATTTTTTATTTTACTTATCTCACTGTTCTTTAACGTGTCCAGTGCTGTTTGCTGTTCTTCATAGTAGTGCACCAATAGTAGTGCACTTGCAGGCATTATTTGCCCAGTGTGTTCTTCAAACAACGGCCACCTAGCTGTGTGAGCTTGTTCACATTCTGTCTAAATATCAATAATAATACCGTCTCCAGAAACACCACCTGAGTGAAGTTTTTCAAGCAGCAATAATATATTCCGTATCCACTGCTGTAGTGTATACGTTGACCTTGCAGGCATTGTTTCAATTTGTTTGCCCAGTGTGTTCTTCATTTTCAAACAACGGCCAGCTAGCTGTGTGAGCTTGTTCACATTCTGTCTAAATATCAATAATAATACCGTCTCCAGAAACACCACCTGAGTGACGTTTTTCAAGCAGCAATAATATATTCCGTATCCACTACTTTATACGTTGCCTTTGCAGGCATTGTTTGCCCAGTCTTTAACCAAGTGCCACCTAGCTGTGTGAGCTTTTTCACATTCCGTGTCCAGAAACATCACCTGAGTGACGTAGTGTGATTTCTGCCCTTTACAGCACAAAACGCAGCGCTGTGTCAACAATGTATTTTTCAGAAATATTTTTGGCCTTGATCCCCCTCTGGCATGCCACTGTCCAGGTCGTTGCACCCTTTAAACAACTTTAAAATCATTTTTCTGGCCAGAAATGTCTTTTCTAGCTTTTAAAATTCGCCTTCCCATTGAAGTCTATGCAACGTTCGCGAACCGTTCGCATTTTTGTCCGGAAGTTCGCGAACATGTTTGCGAACATTTTTTCCGACGTTCGCTACATCCCTAGTAAAAAGGTCCCCTGCTATTTGTCTATAATGTCCTCTAATGTACTTGTAAAGTGTAATCATGTCCCCTCGCAAGCGCCTTTTTTTCCAGAGAAAACAACCCCAACTTTGACAGTCTCCCCTCATAATTTAACTCTTCCCTCCCTCTAACCAGTTAAGTTGCACTTAGTCTCTGCACTCTCCAGCTCATTTATATCCCTCTTAAGGACTGGAGTCCAAAACTGCCCCCATACTCCAGATGAGGCCTTACCAGGGACCTATAAAGAGACAGAATTATATTTTCATCCTTTGAGTTAATGCCCTTTTTTATGCAAGACAGAACTTTATTTGCTTTAGTAGCCACAGAATGACACTGCCCAGAATTAGACAACTTGTTATCTACAAAAACCCCTAGATCCTTCTCATTTAAGGAAACTTAACTGCCATTTAGTGTATAACTTGCATTTATATTATTTTTGCCAAAGTGCATAACCTTTATCATTTATCAACATTGAACCTCATTTCCCAGTTTGCTGCCCAGTTTTCCAATTTAGACAAATCACTCTGCAAAGTGGCAACATCCCGCATGGAACCTATAGTTCTGCACAATTTAGTATCATCTGCAAAAATAGAAACAGTACTGTCAATGCCCACCTCCTGGTCATTAATAAACAAGTTGAAAAGCAAGGGACCTAGTACAGAGCCCTGCGGTACTCCACTAACAACACTGGTCCAATTAGAAAATGTTCCATTTACCACCACTCTTTGTAGTCTATCTTTTAGCCAGTTCTCTATCCAGGTACAAATACTATGTTCCAGGCCAACATTCCATAATTTAACCAGTAACCTTTTGTGTGACACTGTATCAAATGCTTTAGCAAAGTCTAAGTAAATCACATCCACTGCCATCCCAGAATCGAGGTCTCTACTTACCTTTTCATAAGAGAAGGCAAGATCTATTACGCATAAAACCATGCTGGCACAAACTCATAGTATTATGATTTGCTATAAAGTCCAGTATCTTATCCTTTATTAAAGCTTTCGAAAAGCTTTCCTACCATTGACGTCAGACTCACTGGCCTATAGTTTTGAGGCTGAGAACGGGATCCTTTTTTGAATAGAGGCACCACTTTAGCAATTCGCCAGTCTCTCGGCACTATTCCAGATCTCAATGAATCCTGAAAAATTAAGTAAAGAGGTTTGGCAATTACAGAGCTAAGCTCGCTAAGTACCCTGGGATGAATACCATCTGGCCCCGGACCTTTGTTAATCTTAACATGTTCTAGTCTCTTTTGAATTTCTTCATGTGTGAACCATGCATCATTAGTTGTATTACTAGAATTGGGATTATTAAGAAGGAAACCTTCACTTACTGGATCCTCATTTGTGTAGACAGATGAAAAATATGAGTTCAGAATCTGCGCTTTTATTTTGTTTTCTTCAACCAGCTGACCCCCCTCTGATAGTAAGGGTCCCACCCCTTCCTGCTTCATTTTTTTACTATTAACATATTTAAAAAATAATTTTGGATTTTTTTTACTGCTTGCTGCAATATCCTTTTCTATAGCAATTTTAGCTTGCCTTATAGCTTCTTTGCATGATTTATTGGCCTCCTTGTACCTTATAAATGTTTCGGCTGTACCAGCTAACTTGAAAGCCTTAAAAGCACGTCTTTTCTTACCCACCTCAATACCAATGCTTCTATTGAACCAAAAAGATTTTGCTTTGCAACGACGTTCCTTGCTTACAAGTGGAATATACTGACAAGTATATTTATTAAGCAACATTTTAAAGACTTCCCATTTTTGTTCTGTGTTTAACCCGGCTAAACACATTTCCCATTTAATATGTTGCAGAGATTCCCTTATACTGTCAAAGTTTGCATGTCTGAAATTTAGTGTTTTAGTTACTCCCTTATAGAATTGCTTCTGCAACAGAATCTCAAAGAAGACCATGTTATGATCACTATTCCCTAAATGACTGGTGGAGCGAGTAATGTGTGATATATAGGGAGCTATTTTAAATGGAATGAATGGATATATGTGAGTTGCAAAATGGCCTGTGGATGCACCTGAACAGAATGGATGTTCGTAAGGGACAGAAGGGCTGAATGATACATTTTATTCCTTTTTAGGCACTAGCGGAGGTGTTACAGGTGCAATGAACTGATTTTTAGTGCAGAATGGCTGAGCGGATACAACAAGGGGAGTTCTCAGAGAACTGTTGTTTTGGGAAGGAACAAAAAAATGAATTGTGCTTTTGCACGTTCCTGTATTCAGGCCTGGATTTGTGTAAAGGCCACCTAGTCCTGGGCCTAGGGTGGCAGTATTTTAGGGGGGTGGCATGCTGCCCAACCACACTCTCATTGGTTCAAAAACACTGGGGATTTGCAAGAGATACAGTAATTTTTTAAATTTCCTGTGTGCCAATCCCCATTGCTCCAGTCCAGATGATGAAAATTTGCACAAATAAAGGCGAGGGGACAGGGGTAATGAACAGCAGTGGGCCTAGGGGCACCCATTATGTAAATAAAATGTATTAGAAAATGTATTAGAAAAAAGATCTACTGAAATAACTTTGTCAAGTTGAGAATACAGTGCAATAAACAAGTCAAATATTATGCATTAGTACAGTACAACAGTTATACATGTAATGGTAAAACAGTAAGCAGGACCATTTTGAGGCCTTGGCGGACCCTGGTCAATGATTCAACTGGCAAGACCTATTACCCTGCCTATTATCCTGTTCTAAAAACACTCTCACTTTGGGCCTGACCCTACACAAACCACACCCATTTAGTCAAAACACGTGTCATTATAATTACTACAGAAAATACATAATCCACATATTAACCCCAGCTGTGCCAGTATAATCACTGTAGAAATGGCCAATGAGCACTCAATTTATCCCAGACAAGCATGTAAGATCACAAAAAATGGGCAATGAACAATCTATTAACTAAAGCTGACCATACACACAAAGATTCACTCGTTTGGCGAGGTATTTATTTTTTATTTAGTAATTATAAATGGACTGTTCACATACCAAACACTTTTTTCAGCATTTTTCATGAGAAATAAAGATTTTTTTTAATTTTTTTCAAAAATTGAAGTTAAATGTTTTATGTCCCTGTCTCTGCTGTTTCTGTCTAGCAGCTCAGTAATTCAGGTGCAGAATCTAAACTAACAATTTGCTACATTAGTTGATCCATTTCTCAGCAGCACCCATTGAACATTGACAACTATTGTATCAATTCTAACAGTTGCCTTTCATGAAACACAGGGATTCTGCTCAGCAGGGACAAAGATAAGAAATGTATCAATTAAATGTATTGATTTTGACCTGTTACATAGTCATTGACCCCCCTCCCAGGAAAAAAGTCACAAATAGAAAATAGAAATCATTGAAAAAATACCTTTTTTCTGGTAAACTATCTAAAGTCAAGTGAACTGGAAAAAGTGTTGTAAAGTGAACAGCCACTTTAAAAATGGATTGTACTTTTGTTTCAAACATTCTTGTGTAGTTTTATGGCAGGACATCTATTTTTATGGCTTACACCTTCATAGTTACACCTTTATATTTAACATATTTTATGGGATCACTGTGAAATATCGAAACTGCAGTATTACACTGTCAATACTCCTAATGTGATTACCTATAATGCTCCACATTTGGTGGCATATCGAAGTCTAAAGGATTTACCGCAAATAGTTTGATCGAACGATATATCGTTCGATCGAACGATTAAATCCTTCGAAGGATTTTAATCCATCAATCGAACGATTTTTCTCCGACCAAAAAATTGTTACAAAGCCTATGGGGACCTTCCCCCAGTCGTAGTCGAAGGTCGAAGTAGCCAATTCAATGGTCGAAGTAGCCAAAAAAACATTCGAAATTCAATGTTTTTTTTATTCTATTCCTTCACTCAAGCTAAGTAAATGGACCCCTAGAAGTCCACAGAGAGGTGACAGGTGTAGTACCATTTAAAGAAAGTTTTTAACATGAAGGTCTGTCTTTTGCCACTCAGTTTGTGTCATTCATGACATACCAGTCACTTTTGAATGAATTGGAATCACAAGATTTCTATTTGCTCATGTACAGTAACCTGTAGTTAATTAAGTGTGGCATCGGAACCATCATATATGAAATCTTCTAAATATTTTCAATTTGACCCTTTCTCCTCAGTTTTCAAAATGCCTACATGTATTGTTAAAGGCTGCAGTCACAGCTGCAAGACGAAAGAAAAATTCCCGAATGTTGTTTTACACGTATTCCCTGCAAAGGTCAATGTGATAAAACAATGGCTTCTTAACATTCCTCATGATTTTGGAGATGTTGATAAGATGGCAGAAAAAATCTTACATGGTAAGAAGACAGATTCCTATAGGATATGTTCTGAACATTTCCTACCTGAAAGTTATACTTATCAAGGCACCAAAAGAGTACTTAAGATTGATGCAATACCAACAGTATTTAAAGAAACCCCAGCATCCTTATCTAAGGAAAGTCCTGATGTCATTTCTACAAGAAAGGGGCGAAAAAAACAGAAAACTATTGCAGGCATTGACAAAGACATCTGTACATCATCTGCTGATATAATTTCTGACAGTTCCACTGACATCAACATTGGAAGTATATCTGTTAATCTTATTGATTTTTTCCATTCCTATAGTGCAAGATCCTTGGCTTTAGCAAGCAAACGGAGAACTCCATCACAAAAGTCAACATTTACTCCTGAAGGAAATGAGGAAGAATTGTCATCATTTCAAAGCTCCAATGTTCCAACTTGTACCTCTTTATCATCTTCAAAACATGTGTTTAGAAATCCACTGATGTTAGAATCTGGTACAAACCCAGATTACGTTGCAAACAAGAAAAGTGTTGGAATAAGTACAAATCCAAAGTACTTTTCAAAACATGTCTACACTCAGGCAGCTGTGAGTCAAAAGTCCAAAGCTATACAGTGTGAACTAGAAAAGGAGACAGCAGTGGATTCCTTTACCACTATCCTTCAGATGGATCAGGAGCATTTTAAACACTCCACACCAATTAAAATAAAACATCTTGAGAGGAGCCATGGCACATTATTTAATCTGGACCAATTTTCTTTGCCATCTTCTTCAAAACAAATTCCCATTCAAGTATCTGATTCATATCTAGATGATTCTTTGTGAAATCTTGAAGAATCTCAAGATGAGTGTGGTAAAACAACTCTAGATGAATCATATCATCCTTCTATGGAGAGCATCCAGCTATTAGAGATGGAAGAGGAAGAATAATTTCCTGATACAACTTTTGGTTCTGACAGTAACTCTAATACCGTTTCTGATGTTGTCACTGAGAATAAATACTTTGTATTTGAATCTTGTCTTGACCGTCTTCTGATGTCATCACGATGCAAGGGTGCCTTGAACTGTACAGCTGCCATTAAAAAACTAAAGAAAAAGCACATTGGTTCATATCTAAGTGTAGATGCTGTATGCTCCAAAGGACATTGTTTCCATTTGTGGGAGAGCCAGCCTAAACAAGGAAGAATGCCACTAGGAAACATATTAATGTCTGCAGCAATTTTACTGAGTGGTTCCAGTTATACAAAAGTTAGCTATATGAACAAGATACTTGGTCTTAAACAAGTTGGGAAAACCACTCATTTTCGTAATCAACGGACATATCTTTATCCCACAATTGATTTTCATTGGCACATAGAGCAAGAGAAAACATTGCAACAAATTGTTAACAAAGGAGTGTGCCTCTCAGGTGATGGGCAGTGCGACAGCCCAGGCTTCAGTGCCAAATACTGTGTCTACACCTTCCTAGAAAAGACCACTAAAAAATTTGTAAATTTTGCAGTTGACCAAGTTTCTCCTGAGTTTTCCTCAGTTTCATTAGAAAAGAAAAACTTCCAAAAAGCACTGAATGAGCTACTAGAAAAAGGTGTCAACGTTCAACTAATATGTACAGATAGACACCCAAGTATCAAGTTACTAATGGAAAAGAAATATCCAGCCATTATTCATCAGTTTGACTTATGGCATTTTGCCAAATCAATTGGCAAAAAAATATCAGTTGCCAGTAAAAAAAAAAATATATAAAGAACTAACTGACTGGGTTACACCAGTTAAAATTCACCTGTGGTGGTCTTCTCGGACTTGTGAGGGAAGTGCTGCATTGCTTAAAGAAAAGTGGTGCTCCCTCCTTTACCATGTTGTTGACATTCACAAATGGAACTCAGGAAAAATGTACCATCAATGTGAACACCTTGATTTGGATGAGGATGCACAGAAACAACGCCTGTGGCTTAAAAAGGGATCGAGCGCACACACCAAACTATGTGAGATTGTGGAAAACCAAACCATTTTGAAAGATCTCAGGCATGTGTCACAATTTTGCCATACAGGGGAGCTTGAAGTATTCCACTCTAATGTTTTGAAATACCGTTCAAAAAGATTCCACTTTTTTATGGATGGAATGGTGGCCAGAACACAGCTGGCTGCTATAGAACACAACAATAATGTTGAACGTTGTCATGCCCATGTAAAAGTTTTGGGAAAAGATTCTGCAGGAGAACTCCGCTACCGCATGGAGTACAGTAAAATAAAAAAAGATTGGGTTGTAAAGCCAGTATATGATATCAAACAATGTAACTTTGTTTTTGATATCATGAGAGATGTCATTCTATATGTGGCAGGTGAAAAAGTTTTTCATTGGGAATCAGCAGCTGAAAAACTCCCACGAAATATTGCTCCTATCCCAAGGCCAGTAAAGGCTGAACTTGTGAAAAAACACATGTCACGTTTTTCCCAGTAAAATATAAACATTTATAAATCTTACTTAGGCTATTATTATACTGCATTATACATTAGTTCAATATGTACATACCTAACTTTAGCTATATTGTTGAAGCCAAAATGCAGCTTTTAATTTTTTTTTTTTAATTATTATAACTGTTTTAAGTGCAAATCTTGCCTGTGCACAGGGCTTGATTTCAAGCTCAAGTGCTATTCTTGAGAAGTGGCTGAACTAGAGAGCCTGCTCCATCACTTGTACCTAACACTGTCAACTTCCCGCTGCTGCTACTGCTGCTCCATCAATGGCTATGCTGGGGTCTGGTTCAAACAGTTGTCAATATCTCCCAACTTGTCGCCAGTGCAGATGCATCCAGCAGGTGGGATACCATACCTAGAGCTTTGCTGCCCTAGGCTAGGCTTTGCAACCCTTGATACTAGTCTTTACACTTCAATACAGCTCCTGTATCCCCCTTCTATGAAAGGAGGAGGTTTATAAATGTATTCTTGAATAGAGATTGTAAAAGTGAAGTACAAATCATTAGGAGGCTGCTTTCAATTAAACAGGTTAGCTGGTGGGTTATTGCTTTCCTGTAACTTGAATGCCAATTTTATGTGTTCTATGTTTTAATTTTTCTTTTTAATACTCTACATTTTTCCATATATGCCATAATCCTTAAAGGGTATCCAATTCCAAAAGAAAGAAAAAATAAAGATATACTCTTTGTGCTTCTATAATATATTTTTTAAAACTCTTTTTTTTAATTTTTCTTAGTAGTTTCTCAGAAATTTGCTATTTTGACCCCTAATACTAGTCTTCCGGCACAACAGCTATCTTGCAGAATGTAATTGCCGGCAACTCATAGGTTACAAAAATATCAAAGTGGCACAATAGTCATCTATTTCACTTCATTCTAGTTCTTCATCTGTAACTTGCAGTCATTCCTATTTGTCTAGTCTTCTAGGGTGACTGATACTCTGACTTTTAAAGTGTTGTTAAATATTCAGATGTTTTTGAATGGCTGCTAGAATTAGCTGAAGTACTCAATTGTTGCAAACCAGATTATCCAAAAAATGTATGGTGTCATGAACAGAACTCTGTGCAGTCTATGAGCATGCACTGGACTGTAAAAATAATCTAAGGGTAATTTTAAGACAGAAATTACACGTGGACCAACCCACTCTAAGAGAACAGACTGCTGATTTCTATCAATTATATACACACACATCTATATATACTGTATGTCCTTATATATATAGTCTAATGTTGCTCTGTGATGTAATCCAGCGTTTGTAGTAAGGAATGCCCTACAATAAAGGGTAAGTGCAACATACATTAACTTTTCAGTCACACATTTTTGACTACAGGACAATTTATTTTAATGATTTGATACAACCAGGCTGAATAAAATGGTATCAATTAGCTCACATGTTTAGATATGCTCAAACCTATGTCTGAAACACAATTCATACAAAAGAACAAAAAAACACACCAGTGCTATTTTTGGGGAATGTATGATGGTAATGTGGGTACACTCCTTTCTGTGGGAAGAAGATTACTTGGCAAAGTATTCACTCCTATAATCGGGTGCTACCTGGAACAATGCAGGCTGGGGGTCTATATATTACCTTTTGCACAGCGAGCCAGAGATCAAATCTACAGTGTCTTCAGTGCACAAAGAGATGTTAATTGAGCTGAAGTGATTGCAGTTGAACCAAAAATCTCAAACATGGCTGCAATATGTTAGTAAAGATACACACAATTGCCTGTACTAAGAGAAGTGTACATATGCCAGTAAATTCAGAACCACATGTGTCACTTTTATGGAGACATACTTCCTGACACCCCTTACCCATTTTTTTTGCTAAGACACAGAAATGGTTTAACTTGGCATATGCTCACTGTTAGTATATACTGCCATCTTAACTTAAAAGCTACCTGACTAATGGAACCTTTGTTATTGGATGTTGTTGATGATATTACCCTTAAATGATTCAGATGAACTTCAAACCACATAGTTCAACTGAAGAATAAGTGGTGACACAGATGCAAGAATAATAAAAAATCTAGTTGCTTTAGACTTATTGCTGATATATATTGTATTTGCCTTTATGTTACATATGTTTCATATATAGTAATAAAGTGAAAGCATATCTAGGTTTTAGTTAATAAAATATTAAATATGTGAGTTTGAAAATGTCTCAATTTTATTTCGTCTCATCAAAACCTTCAAATAACCACATTTTACAAGAAGGTAGGATGCACATGTGCATTACTCTTTAAGAGGGAGGGGGCAACAGAGGACGCCAGCCTCTGGGTGCCCTTAGGGCAAATCCACCCCTGCCAATACAATAAGAGGAGAAGGAAAGTCAGTCAGTGACTAATTTCACTTATCTGATAACCTGGGCCAAACTTTAACCAAGATGCCAGATTTTTCACTCTACTACACATGTGTCTACCACAGTACATTTTAAGAAATGAGAAGCAGAAGAAGAGGATCACTCTGTGGTGCTTGCTGAAAGAACCCCAAGCTGGGCAGTTTTATGAGCACCAGCCCAGGGTATCAGACAAGTGACTGCAGTGAATATTGACTATTGACATTGCTTTAACCCTTTAAATGCCACAGATCGTAGATTCTACGTTCTGCAGCATTTGCAGACTTGGTAATGGAGGAGCGGCTTGTAAAGCCGCTCACTCCGTTCCTGCTTGTTCCCCAGCCCCTAGGCAATGAGCCTAGGTGGGGAACAAGTGGCCCCTGGGTCGCAATCGCCCAGGGGCCCCAAGGCAGCAGCAGGCACATGCAGCATATGTGCCCTGTTGCTGCCTGCACTTTCAGAACGGAGGAGTGGCTTTACAAGCCGCTCGCTCCATTCTTAGTGTCCCTGGCAGCTTCCTCGTCCCCTAGGCAACGAGCCTAGGCAGGGAAAAATGGGCCCCTGGGTCGCAATCGCCCAGGGGCCCCAATGCAGCAGCAGGCACGCAAAATATATGTGCTCTGCTGCTGTCTGCCTGCTGCCTGCATTTTCTGAATGGAGGAGCGGCTAAAAAAGCCGCTCGCTCCGTTCAAACTTATCCCCCAGCCCCTAGGCAACGAGCAGAAGCGGGGAACGAGTGGCCCCTGAGGCACGATCACCCAGGGGCCCCAAGGCAGCAGCAGGCACAATGAAATCTAGGTGCCCTGCTGCTGCCTGTGCTTCCTGGCCCTCCAGCTCCGCCCACTCACGAGATCCAGCAAAGAAGACGGTTCCAGCTCTTCATGCAGCCCTCCTGGATGACCTACAGCCTGCCACCCCAGGTTAGTGCCCCCCCACACACAAACACACACCTATTGTACTAATACACTTACATTCCCACTTATATTCCCACTTACACACACACACATTCAATTTTGGGGGATCAGGGGGGGTGACACATATTTACAGCCCTTACACATGCTTGCACACACTTGCACATGCAAACAACACGCATACAACACACATTTTGCCTATTGTACACACACATACGCTATTTTGTGTGTTTTTTTTTCTTTTATTGCATCGTCTGTATTTTTGCCTGTAAAAACTGTTTTATTTCCATTGCGAATAGCGTATTTGCTAAATGCACTGCGCAATACCTTTTGTATGTTATTTCGGTGATTATATTGCAATTTCAGTGATATTTGTGCAGTTTTAGCCATTTTATTGCATGTTTAGCCATTTTATTTCATTTTCAGCTTTGCGTAGGTGTTGTTCGCTTATTTCTATCCATAAAACCTATTAGAAATAATCAAACTTTGATTCTGACTGTTAATTACATTAGGCTAAAAAAAAAAGCCATTGATTTTTGGTTTTTTTTTGGATTTTACTGATTTTATACCATTTGGCTCAGTTCTTTGTTACTTCGTTTTGCCCATGGAAATTTTGTCTGCTATAGATTCATTTGGGGGTCTCTGTGCGCAACATACTTTGGTTTATCTATGCATATCAGGCATCAACCTGTTCAGTAGACCCCTGGCGTTCATATTTAGGATGCCTTTTGCTGGTACGTTACAAAATGTGGGGTATATAATGGGGTAAAATGCAAACTTTTTAGCTATTTTCAGAAATTTCAAAAAAAGGCGTTATGTTTAGCATAGCATTGCGGTTTGGTAGTTTGCAGTATAAAGATGTCATTACCTGCTTTAGATACGTCAGAATGTGTACTTTCAGAAAATATATGGTTTTCTAGGGTCTCCATACTGTTAGGGGGTCTTATAGTGCATAATACACATACCGGGTGCTTGTATTTTAGCAGTCAGAGTGTCATACGTGAAAATTCATATGTACTATTTTCATTTGGGAGTCTCTGTTTGCCACCTAGTTTGGTAAAACTTTTCATATCAGGCATCAAACTGTTCAGTACACCCCTGGCATTCATATTTAGGATGCCTTTTGCTGGTACGTTACAAAATGTGGGGTATATAATGGGGTAAAATGCAAACTTTGTAGCTATTTTCAGAAATTTCAAAAAAAGGCGTTATGTTTAGCATAGCATTGCGGTTTGGTAGTTTGCAGTATAAAGATGTCATTACCTGCTTTAGATACGTAAGAATGTGTACTTTCGGAAAATATATGATTTTCTAGGGTCTCCATACTGTTAGGGGGTCTTATCGCACATAATACACATACCAGGTGCTTATATTGTATTAGCCAGTGTGTCATACATGAAAATTCATATGCCCTATTTGGGTTTGGGGGTCTCTGTATGCAACATAGTTTGGTAAATCTATGCATATTGGGCATCAAACTGTTTAGTAGACCCCCACATTCATATTTAGGATGCTTTATGTTGGTAATGATATATGCACGATACGATGCTGGAAAGTTGAAGCTTTGAGGCAATTTTCAGGTATTTCACCAAAACCGACAATTTTGGGGAAGTCTTGCGACTCTGTAGTTTGGAGCAGAAAGGCATGGGTACCCATTTTAGATTTGGTAGAATGTGTACTTTCCAAAAATATATGGCTTTGGGGGGTAAACATATATTTCTGTGTTTTTACCCCACAAAAAATGCAGTCAATGTGTTGATTTTTCATTAGCTGAAGTTACCCACAGGACTATTTGTATGTGCTAACTTCATTTTGGGGCCTCTAAATGCCAGATACTTTGGTAAACCTATCCACAATAGGCACCAAACTGTTTGGAGGAACCCTGGCAATCATATTTAGGGTGCTTTTTCTTGATATGTAATGATTCATGGGCGATATGGTGCTGGAAAGTTGAAGCTTTGAGGCAATTTTCAAATATTTTACCAAAAATGACAATTTTGGGAAAGCCATGTGACTCTGTAGTTTGGAGCAGAAAGGCATGGGTACCCATTTTAGATTTGGTTGAATGTGTACTTTCCAAAAATATATGGTTTTGGGGGGTAAACGTATATTTCGGTGTTTTTACCCCACACAAAATGCAGTCAATGTGTTGATTTTTCAGTAGCTGAAGTAAAGTCCTGGACAATTTGGATGTGCTAACTTCATATTGGTGTCTCTAAATGCCAGGTACTTTGATAAACCTATGCATAATGGGAATCAAACTGTTCAGTGGACCCCTGGCAATCATATTCAGGGTGCTTTTTCTTGGTACCTAATACAATGTGGGATATGCGGAGCAGCAAAATAAAACCTTTGAAGTGATTTTTCAGAATTTTGATACATTTTTATAAAAACCACTAAGTTCAGACAAGCTTTGATGTTTGGTAGTTAGGAGTAGAGAAACATAGTTACTCATTTTGGAATCAGCAGAATGTGTACTTTTAAAAAATATATTGGTTTCTGGAGTAAACCAAATGTTTCAGGTTTTTGTGGCCTTGGAATCTAAAGTATGCCATTTTCTGCCTTCTGCTTTCAAAATTCGGTAATATACTGCGGGGAGTTTTTGCTGCACAGAAATCCTAAATCTGCCTAAAACTATACATATCTGGTATGGGCACGTTCGAGAGACATGAGGCTTTACAAATCAGTTGGATTTTCATGTGTGAAATGAATAATTTTTAGCGCTATAAATCTTTTTCCAGAGGTGGAAATAAATGAAAACTCATGCAGAATTAGAAAGCTCAGTTTCTCCCGAAAAAAACAATGTATAGTTTTCCTAGGTAAACTATAGGTTTCCCCTCAGAAAATGCCCCTAAAGTGAGAGAGCACAAATGTTTAAAAAATGGCTGGCATTTTGAGTAACCAAAATGTGAAATTCTGCTGGCACTTAAAGGGTGAATGCAATTGAGTCAGGAAGAGACCAGGGATGCATAAAAGCACATTAATAGAGAAAGACACACTGAGCTTAAGGCTTGTTTATAAATACTGTCTAGATTTGTGACTGTGACGTCATCCAGGGGAGCCCAGCATCGCAAGCTTACAATGACGGCTATTACCAACTACAGCGAGCGAAAAATTGGAGCTGCAAACACCTACGGACTGATTGTCTATACGCTAATTTTAAGTGTACACATGTGAGTGCAATTTTTTTATTATAAGATTTTTTATTAAAGGTTTTTACACGATGTTGAGCACATCTTTTTTGAACCAAAGGAAGTCCATAACATCTATAGAGGGAGAACAACTATTCTTTTCAATGCCAATTACTACTCCTAAATTTCTGTGTGAATATAAAATCTGTACACACAGAAGGGGCCACTGTCTCTGAAAAAAACACTGGTTAAAGGGCAAGCTAGTCCTGCAGGTGATGGATAATAGGCACACTGCTTAAGAGATATAAGTTAACTGCACAAAAGAGTGCAATTGTTGAATTAAGAAATACTATACTATATACTACTATTTTTAAATTTTTGTCTACCCTGAGCTTCTAGCGCTGGTCCATTCACACAAATATAATTATTGCCTATCTGGAGGAGAACAGATTATTGGAACCAGCAAAAAGAGGGTGAACTACAGAACCTTGGATTTTCCTTTTTTATAAACTGTCTAGATTTGTACCTGGGTAGTAACCTATGGCAACTGATCCAATGTTTGCTTTTCTCTGTTCAACCTGCAGCTGCCTGATAAAAGCCAACCACTAATGCGTTAATGCTCAGGTGCAAATTTGCCCAATGTTTATAAATATGCCAAAGTTATGTCTCTGCTGCCAATCTCTTGTTCTAAGTAATGAACGAGGAATCCATGCTAACCAAACCAAGGAATCTGTAGTCAGAAACATAAACATTGATATAATAAAATAATTCAAAGAAGCTAACAAATCTATCTATTATTTTTAGTCCTCCATGGCCATATCTATGGCAGGATTATCCCAGGCCCAATAGAAGCCAACATAACGACCCTCAGGATCGGGATATGTTTGACGAACAAGGTTCACCATGCATGAAGGTATAGGGATCCTGTTGCCTAGTCCCAGAAAACCGTGGGTCCATGTTGTAAATGCACGATATGCTGCTTTATGCATCACTCTAAAACACAAAATGTAAAAAATATATGAAAACATTAGCTGGTCAGAGCAGGGTTATTTTAAATTAGAAATCATATATTGCACACATTTCTGACAGAAATGTGTCCCTTACTGTTGTTGATATGCATTTTCCATTTGAAAATGCAGGAGATTTGCTTTAGGGTCCTTGCATAAAAGAACATATTCATCTTACGCTGATTACGTACATAAATGTTAAAATTGAATTGGACAGCATGTCATGGATTGGAATGAAATCTGCATGTCATTAGCAATGACAAAAAACATTTCAGTAAGAAATTTCTCTAATTGTAAAGACAGAGCTGTGGTTAAATCTTCGATACCACTGATGAATCTTCCAAAAGCTATTCCGTAGGGCAGGGCTGTCCAATTGGTGAAAGTCTTAATAGGTATCACTACAGAGATTAACTGGCCCCTACATTGTATAACCTCAAATTCAGACTATAATCACCTGTATTGTTCACACTTGTAACACCTCTATTGTTCACATCCTAAAGCCTGTACTGTTCACACCTGAGACCCAGACTGAAACTGCCACATTGTTCACCTGTTCACACTTATTCACTGCTGGAGGGGCACCAGCACTGTGTCACTGTATGTAGTACATATTAGACTGGTCCCGATGGGTTTCCCTGTCTCCTGCACTATGCTCCCTGTGTGTGCCATACTCTGTCTTCCTTATGCTCCCTGTGTGTGCCATCATCTGCTTGCCATATTGTCCTTGGGTGTGCCATACTCTGTGTGCGCCATACTCTGCCTTCCCTATGCTCCCTGTGTGTGCCCTGCTCTGCCTGCCCTACTCTGTACCCTGTGGGATGTGAGCCTGGTATTTGTTCTGGGGGTTTGTTAGAATTTGAAAATTATTGTTAGGGGCCCTTAAGGTGTTTAATCATGTGCTGGGAGGTACTGTGTTATCCACAGGGGAGGGGGAGATATATGGATTTAAGGGTATGTCTTAATATGACTGATATTCCTGCAGTGAGCACCAGCCTTTTGGCTTTTTGGTGTGCTACTAAACTGAGGAAGGGCCATGCGGTCCCGAAACGTTTGATCGTTTGTAAAGTGTCTTTAAGCACCTTGAATAAATTTGGGAGCACCCCGTTTACAGCAAGCACAGGTATTGGCAATTTTTCTTTTGGATTTACTGCTGGCGAGTGGCTAGGCCAGTGCCATATACACCTGTATCCCCTGTATTGACTTTGCATGTGCTACTAAACTGCACATGTTTTTGTGGTAACATGGGTGTGGTTTAAAGTGGGTGTGGTCTAAAACAGGGAGTGGCTAATGCGGCCCTCCACCATGTAGACCAGAAAAATTCCGGCCCTCAGTAGCACAGAAGTTCGACAGCACAAGGTTACTTAACATTAAGTAAAACCTATTACGAACAGTGTTCTGGCTTAACCACAGGAAATTGCCTCACTTTGCATTTTTCAGTAGTTAAGCCAGATCGCCATGAGTAATAGGTTTATTTTCGGCGATCACAACATTATTCTATGGACTTTTTTTTGGAGATTTGACTCCTGCTGTATGAATAATTTAACCACAGATGACAACTCTCCTTTTCTGCCAACTTTGAACCAGATATCAGTTAGACAAACAATCGAACTACAGGTATGAGATCCGTTATCCATAAACCCATTACCCAGAAAGCTCTGAATTACCAAAGTGTCATCTCCCATAGACTCCAAATTAATTAAAATAATTCAGAGATTTTTAAAAATGATTTCCTTTTTCTCTATAATAATAAAACAGTAGCTTGTACTTAATCCCAACTAAGATATAATTAATCCATATTGGAAGCAAAACCAGCCTATTTTGGTTATTTAATATTTACATTATTTTCTAGAAGACTTAAGATGTGAAGATCCAAATTACGGAAAGAAACATTATCTGGAAAACCTCAGGTCTCGAGCATTCTGGATAACAGGTTCCATACCTGTACCAACTTAATTTGGAGGGGTAAAATTGGCATCTTAAATCTGTCCATGCATAGCCAACTATACACAGGTGATAAAATTTAACCACAATTTGGGACATTTCAAAGGGGTTGTTCACCTTTAAATTAACTTTTAGTATGATGTAGAGAGCGATATTTTGAGACAGTTTGCATTTGGGTTTCATTTTTAATATTTGTGGTTTTTGAGTTATTTAGCTTTATATTCAGCAGCTCTCCAGTTTGCAATTTCAGCAATTTGGTTGTCAGGGTCCAAATTATCCTAGCAACCATGCATTGATTTGAATAAGAGACTGGAATAGGAATATGTAGAAATCCATTCTATAACATACCAAAAGTTAAAGGGGTGGTTTATCTTTAAGTTAACTTTTAGCATGTCATAGAATGGATCATTCTAAGAAACTTTTCAATTGGCCATAACTTTTTCTATGTTATATTTTTTAAATTATTTGCCTTGTTCTTCTAACTGTTTCCAACTTCCACTGACCCCATTAAAAAAAATGTTCTGTAAGGCTACACATTTATTGTTATTGCTACTTTTTATTACTCATGTTTCTATGCAGGCCTCTCCTATTCTTAGTCCAGCCTCTAACTCAAATCAGTGCATGGTTTCCTGGGTAATTTGAACCCTAGCAAACGGATTGCTGAAATTGCAAACTGGAGAGCTGCTGAATAAAAAGCGAAATAACTAAAAAAACCACAAATAATAAAAAAGATGATCAGCCCCTTTAAGTTAAAGGTGAACCACCCCTTTAAGCCAATTTTAGCCTTTTAGACCTATATTATGTGTTTAAAATTGTGGTCTGTGGTCAATATTTGGATTTATTTAACTAAAACTTATTACAAATGCTTGTGACCTGAGATTTTACCAGATAATGGATCTTTCTGTAATTTGGGCCTCCATACCTTAAAGGACCAGTAACCTTAAAAAAAAATGTTTAAAAATT
The DNA here is from genome assembly GCF_017654675.1 of Xenopus laevis. NCBI lineage: Eukaryota > Metazoa > Chordata > Amphibia > Anura > Pipidae > Xenopus > Xenopus laevis. Next base: position 62,000,697 of record NC_054380.1, read on the forward strand.
CGTTAGTGCACAACAAAAAATAAACACCAAGACAAATTAAACTTTTAAAAAGCAAAGCCTTTATTAAGAAATAACTTACAGAAAATCCACTTCCTGTCCTCTTCAGAAACGGCGAAAAGGCGACCATCCACACTGCATTGATCGATTTCTCTTCCCTGGCTCCTCACTGACGTCCAGCAGCAGCAGCGTCTCTCCTTCCCCGTGCATTGGCTTCCCTCCTCCGCTCTCTTCATCTCCCTGGTGGGTGCATTCCAGAGCTGCCTATAGATCACGAGCGCATGTGTCTCTACTGGCAGCATTGTGTGCAGCTTCCCCAGCGGCAGCTCCTTGTCAGCGCTGGGGAAGAGGACAGAGGGGAGGGCTGGGGCCGGCACGAGCGCATGTGTCTCTACTGGCAGCATTGTGCGCAGCTTCCCAAACGGCGGCTCCTCGTCAGAGCTGGGGAAAAGGACAGAGGGGAGGGCTGGGGCCGGCTGGGGATTTCCCTTGTGCCTTCAGAGACTCTGTTTACGCATATGGCTGCCCCTAAGCAGACAGCCATGCTCCTGCACAACAGCGACCCTTCCTTGCTCCTGCACAACAGCGAACCCACTGAAGCCAGGGTGTCTTCTTTCTTTGAGAATCTGCTGGGCCCCGAATCAAGGAGGAGAAGAAGCCAAATGCTGTCACTAGAAAAGCCAGGGAGGAGAAATCGAATGCTGCAGGATGGATGGTCGCCTTTTCTGAAGAGGACAGGAAGTGGACTTTCTGTAAGTTATTTTTTAATAAAGGCTTTGCTATTTTAAAATTTAATTTGTGTTGGTGTTTTTTTGTTGTTGTATATTAACGAATTTTCAAAATAAATTTTTTTATGTTACTGGTCCTTTAAGTTTACTAGACAATGAATACACTTTTAAACATTAAATAAACCCAATAGGCTGGTTTGTTTCCAATAAAGATTAATTATATCTTAGTTTAGATCAAGTACAAGTTACTGTTTTATTTGGATGAAATGGAGTCTATGGGAGATGATCTTTTTGTAGTTGGAGCTTACAGGATAACTGATTTCTCAGTAACGGATCCTATACCTGTATAGCTCACAGAGAAAAAAACAGATCTGCTTAATATAATGATGAAATGTGAATTTAAGTTCCAAAAAATCCAACATTTACTTTAGTTTAAAATATATATTACCGGTGATAATGTTTCCGAAAATCAGATGGCTTAGTTCTCCCACGGAACTTTATCATAAATTCAAGGAGATCTTTATTGAGGCAGTGATGCAACATATCTTCCTGAAATGTGATGCAAATAAGATCCTCTCCAAGATATTTATAAAGGTTCTCTGTTTCCCAGCAGCAAACTGATTCCTCAATAGTAGGCATGGGAATACATTCACCACATATACACCAACGTGTATTTCCTAGTCTACCCTGCACATCCTGTTCAGACTCCACATTGGGCTGATTAGCTGGTCGTTCAGGATCATTCCGAAAACAATAATCGGGTCCAATTATATTAGCTTGTGCTAACTGACGTAATTCGTCAAACATTTCTTGACGCTGGGAAGTAAGGAAATATGAGTATATTTTGTGAACAGTCTATAAATGAAGATTAGTGTTGTGGGATATGAGCACATGATATTTCAACATTATAAAATAATGAATACACTTACAGATAAAACATATTTATGTTGCCAAGTTCATTGCACTGAATGAAGAGACAGAATTAATATTAATATTACACACATTCAGGGCTGCCATCAGAAATCACAAGGCCCCACAGAAAAACATTTTCTGGCCCCACACAGTCCTCTCACCCCACAGTACAAATGCAACTCAGACATGTGGTCAAAAAATAACAATTCAGAATAGGGGCCATTAGTGATCATGGCACCCCAGAGTGCCAGAACCTATTGGGTTAATTGGTGGCCAGGGGTTTAAAAAAGAATTCAACCCCTTATTAAAAGAAACCTTCCCCCCTACCCTACATAGACTCCCCTTCCTCCTCCCCCAAGCCTAGCAGCTACCTGGAGTAAATGGCCCTAACTTTTTACTTACCCCTCGGTGCAGATTCAGGGCATCGGAGTTCACAGGTGCCATCTTCTTCTCTTTGGAAATCTTCAGGAAGAGAGTGGCATATCGGCGCATGCGAAATTGGAGCAATTTTCTGGTCTTCGCTAACTGCGCATGTGCCGAAAGTCGTGGAAATTGCCAAAGCACCAGAAGCAGACCTGAAGATTTCTGAAGAGAAGAAAATGGCTGACGTGAACTCCTATGCCCTGAATCTGCACAAGGGATAAGTAAAATGTTAGGAGCATTTACCCGTGGTAGCAGCTAGCATGGGGGGGGGGAGGAGGAAGGGGGTCTATGTAGGGTATAGGGGTAGGGTTTTTTAATAAGGGGTTGAATTTTCCTTTAAGATGAAATAAGAACATTAGTGTTCAGTGTAACTAAAGTTCAACAGGTGGCTTTTTCCTCCTCAAAGGGAGGTCTTCATTCTTTTCTGGCAATGGCTTTTTAGTTCTTTTGCCAGCAACAACTTTTTCATTCTTTTACGGAAACGGATTCTTCATTCTTATGTGGCACAACTTCTTCATTCTTTTCAATGTGGCCTCTTTGTTATTTTCTAAAATGGCTTATCTGTTCTTTTCCTGCACAGCTTTTTTCTTCTACTCAGGCGCACCTTCTTTGTTTGTCTCCTACATAGCTTCTTCAACAGCATGGCTGGGCTGCCTTGAAACTAGAAATATCCAGACCCAGGTCGACTGTCATCCCTGTGCTCGTCTGATGGCAGCCCTGCACAATTTGCATTTTGTCCAATGGAGTAAAAACAATAGGAGGAAAAATGTAGATTTTTCCATCTCAACAATGTATGAATGCGCATAACCAGGACAGGAAATAGTTAACAAACTTGGCCATGGAGTAGATTACTCCTACTCATCTTCATATCTGTCAGTGAAGTCACTAGCTAGTCACTAGCTAGGTGCAAGGGAAAACTGGACCCTAGCATCCAGTTGAAATTTTCAACTGGGGAGTTGAGGAATAAAAATTAAAATAATTCAAATACCATAAAAAAATTAAAAAAGAAAAAAAATTGAGAATTGTCTCAGAATGTCACTGAGAATTACCCCTTTGAAAAAATGGAAAGGTAAAATCTCTGGGGCATACAAGATGCAAGGATGTTCCAGTGATTTTTTAACTCTTCAAAAAACAGACTGAGTTGCTACCATGCCACCCTTTGAATTCTTCCTCCCAGGTGTCCCACACACAACTTCTAGTATGGCATATGTGCATGCAAAAAAATACTGGGAGATTGCTTGCGGTTTTTTTTTTTGCATTTTGCAACTTTCTCTGCATCCTAAAAAAATGCTGCAAATCTCTACACTCCAATACTGCATTGCCCATGTTTATAGCCCACAATAGAGCCTTGTCCTTTACATAAAGGACTGCCTTGCAGCAGTCGTTTGTGGGCTATGTAGCTGGTACTGGACTGTGCAGAGGGTAGCCAGAACTAGTTGCAGTGCTTTTAGAAAAAGCTTTCAGAAAAGCTGAAAAGTGCTTTTAGAAGCACTAAGGGGCATGCTTTTGCACCCCATAGCACTTTTTCACTTGTGTCATAGGTTACTTTAAACTACCCCTTGTATTTTTGTGACTGGTCTGTCTCTATGCATGTACCATTTGTTCAATGGAAGGGTGAGTTATCACATGTTCTACATCTTCATTCTCGATTATGGAGGCCATTATTTCAGAAGCCCTAAATTAAGATAAATATGGGGTGAAAATGTAATAGCTATAATTATAATGTTTTATTAATGGTTTTTAATATCTTTCTAACACTAGCATTATATTGCATTTGGATACACAATACATATATATCTATAAAACACTGTTAAAGCAATAGAAGGTACAAGCTTATATCACAGTTATCTCTTTGCACAATGCACCAATATGGATTGAAATTAACATTTCTCAAAATTTCTCAAATTGTGATGATCACAATTTCCAAATGTTATAAAAGAATGTTACCCCTTTCAAAGCGTGCAAGAGTAATGGCATACTTGTTAAAAGTCAGTTGCAACTAAAGGATGTCCAGTTAATCCAGCAGCACAGAATCAAAGGAGTAGTTCATCTTTACATAAACTTCTAGTATGTAATAGAGTGTCTGATTCTAAGGAAGCATTCAAATGATCTTCATTTTACAGTCTTTGGATTATTTGCCTTTCTCTTCTGGCTCTTTCCAGCTTTCAAATAATGATCACTGACCCTGAGAGTCACAAATTATTGCTTTGTGGGGCCACAATTACTTTTTATTACTTAAGGATAAGATAAACTTTAAAATAAGTGAATATTTGCAATTTACATTCATTATTTATTTTTCGATTTCCAAGATATTAAGGGATACGTGTATTGTTAATATGAATGCATTTTAATAGATCAGCACAACCTGCTGGTCTATTTCTGACCATGAAGTAGTTGAAGAAGAAAGAAGGCTGGTCTGATATTATTCTGGTTAGTAAAAATATTTTAAAACTTTTCTCACATCTTTCCTAACCAGATGAACATTCACTTATTTTAAAGGCAACCTTATGTTTTACATTTCTACCATTTATTTATTTACACTGCAAATAATTCACTTAAGTTGTAATATTGGTGTGTAGGCGCCATCTCTGGTCATTTTGCCTGGTCATGTGCTTTTGGAAATAGCCAGCACTTTAGGATGGAAATGCTTTCTGGCAGGCTGTTGTTTCTCCTACTCAATGTAACTGAATGTGTCGCAGTGGGACCTGGAATTTACTATTGAGTGCTGTTTTTAGGCCTTGCAGGGAGCTGTTATCTTGTGTTAGGGAGCTGTTATCTGGTTACCTTCCCATTGTTTTTTGGCTGCTGGGGGGGAAGGGAGGGGGTGATCACTTTAATTTGCAGTACAGTTGTAAAGAGTGACTAAGTTTATCAGAGCACAAGTTGCATGACTGGGGGCTCCTGTAAAACTATATGTGTAGCCCCATGTCAGATTTCAAAATTGAATATTAAAAAATGTCTTTAGCTCTTTTCAAAAATGGATTTTAGTGCAGAAGTCTGCTGAAGCAGCACTATTAACTGATGTGTTTTGAAAAAAACATGTTTTCCCATGACACTATCCCTTTAATGTCAAATACCCTTTTTTATTAAGAAGGAAAGCTTTAATTATTAGTGGGGGTGCAAAAAGTAAGGTACCTCAATGATAATACTTACCTGCAGAGACGGCCCAAAACAACTGGGTGCCCTAGGAAACTCAGCTGGCCATTTTGGTAGTGCGTGAGAAGTGGAAATGAGCAACAGCAGGACTAGAGAATCCAGACTAGGGGTAGGCAGAAGACTCTTCAAGAGGTACATGTACAGCAACCCCCCCCCATTATTGCACCTTTAGCAGGTGCCTCTTCTGCCTACCCTTAGTTTTGGCCCTGCTTACCTTATACCCTAGGCCAGTGCTCCTGTAGAAAACTGCACTGATCCATGGAGCGATCCTTTTCTTGCTTCTTCATTGCATGGGAGTGCATGCGCAGTAGAGATGGAAGCCATAATGTTTTTTTTTCACCCTACTAAACACAAGTGGTCCCAGGGACATTGAAAAAAGCAAAAGTGGAAGAGGAGGCTCACTCTCTGGTGATTGCTAAGCAGAAAACTGCACCAACCTAGCATTCTTCTAACAGGGTCAGGTAATTGATTACAATCACGGGGGTGTCTAACATTTGGAATCTGTAAGCCCTATGCACTGATCATATCTCAAACTCAGGCTGTAAGCCCCTTTATTATGTATGTTCCCTACTTTGTCTGTTCTACACTGACTACATGTGCCATACTCAGCCTGCCCTATGTTCCCTGGGTGTGCCATACTCTCTGCCTGCCCTATGCTCCCTACGTGTGCCATACTCAGCCTGCCCTATGTTCCCTGTGTGTGCCATACTCTCTGCCTGCCCTATGCTCCCTGTGTGTGCCATACTCTCTGCCTGTCCTATGCTCCCTACGTGTGCCATACTCCGCCTGCCCTATGTTGTCTGTGTGTGCCATTCTCTGACTGCCCTATGCTTCCTGTGTGTGCCATACCAAGCCTGCCCTATGTTCCCTGTGTGTGCCAAACTCTGCCTGACCTATGGTTCCTGTGTGTGCCATACTGAGCCTGCCCTATGTTCCCTATGTGTGCCAAACTCTGCCTACCCTATGCTCCCTGTGTGTGCCAAACTCTGTCTGTCTTATGCTTCCTGTGTGTGCCATACTCAGCCTGCCCTATGCTCCTTGTGTGTACCAAACTCTGCCTGCCTTACTCTACCAGTGAGTGTCATGGGTTGCCTGCCCTACTCTGCCTATGTGCGCCCTACTCTGCCTGTATGTGGGAGGTGAACCTGGATGGGGTTTGTTAGCATTTAGAAATACCTGTTAGAGGCCCCTAAGGTGTTTAATCATGTGCTAGGGCTTGCTGTGTTATCCACAGGGGAGGAGCAGGCATATGGATTTAAAGGAGAATTCAACCCTAAAGTTAAAAAAAACCCTACCCTACAATGACCCCCCTCCCTCCTCCCCCCAGCCTAAGTGTTACACTGGGCAAATGCCCCTAAGTCTTTTCTTACCACTCCATGCAGATTCTGTCCAGCAGAATTCACGGGCGCCATCTTATTCTTTTCATTAATCTTCAGGAAGTTAGTATGTGCATGCGCAGTTGGAGCAATTTTCTGCTTTGCAACAACTGCGCATGCGCCAAAACGCATGAAAATTGCCAAAGCACCAGTCTCATTCTGAAGATTACCGAAGCGGCTAAAGATGGCGCCCGTGAACGCTGCTGGACAGAATCTGCACCAAGGAGTTAGTAAAGACTTAGGGGCATTTGCCCAGGGTAACACTTAGGTTGGGGGGTCTATGTAGGGTAGGGGGTTAGAGGTTTTTTAACTTTAGGGTTTAGTTCCTCCTGAAGGGTACAGCTTAATATAACAATACATTTTTTCACTTGAGTGCTGGGTGATATCCCTGCAGGGAATACCAACCATTTGGTTTTTTGGTGTGCTACCATCATTAATGTGGATATGGTATTAAAACTTCCTGTGATATTATGGGCATGGTTTAAAGTGGGTGCAGTTTAAAAATTAGGAGTGGTCAACACTGTCTTCTACTATCAGTTCTCCACCATGTAGGCCAGAAAACCCAAGCTTGAAGTACTACAGCAGTAGAAAAACACTATCCTATACAAACTTCTGGTCATGGACATACACAACACTGGAGCAGCTTGCTTATCAAAATAGTCAGTGAGAGAGTGGATAGTTGAGGCACTTGAAGCACTTGAAGCACTATAGTGCTTACTGCAAGAAAATATAATGCTTGAAACTTAAATGCTTGGAATTATTATGAATATAGAAGAAAGATAAAAATATAGGAATACTGGATTTTTCTTGTTGAGAAAATGTGGCAGCCCTATACCTGTCACAGACTAGGGAGGTGAATGAGAGCAAGTAGTGGGCAGGGGAGTAGAAGATTGCATCATCCTGTTTTGTAGGATATGATTGTTTGTGTATAGAATTGCCATCTTTTCTAAGAAAAATAACCACCTATCCATATTATATAAAACTGGCATTATACCTCACACACATCCATTCATTCCTTTTACATTAATCCCCCCCCCCAACAGTCCAAATTTTTTTTTCCTGTCAGCCCTTGTACCTCACACACATCCATTCATTCCTTTTACACTAATCCCCCCCACCAGCAGTCCGATTTTTATTTTTTTTTTCCTGTCAGCCCTTGTACCTCACACACATCAATTCATTCCTTTTACACTAATCCCCCCCCAGCAGTCCGAATTTTTTTTTTCCTGTCAGGCCTTGTACCTCACACACATCCATTCATTCCTTCTATACTAATCCCCCCCCCCAGCAGGCCGAATTTTTTTTTCTGACAGCCCTTGTACCTCACACACATCCATTCATTCCTTTTACACTAACCCCCCCCCCAGCAGTCCGATTTTTATTTTTTTTTTTCCTGTCAGCCCTTGTACCTCACACACATCAATTCATTCCTTTTACACTAATCCCCCCCCCAGCAGTCCGAATTTTTTTTTTCCTGTCAGGCCTTGTACCTCACACACATCCATTCATTCCTTTTACACTAACCCCCCCCCCCAGCAGTCCGATTTTTATTTTTTTTTTTTCCTGTCAGCCCTTGTACCTCACACACATCAATTCATTCCTTTTACACTAATCCCCCCCCCAGCAGTCCGATTTTTTTTTTTTTCCTGTCAGCCCTTGTGCATCATTCTTACCAGCTAGCCAGATCACAGCCCTATCTGCATGGTTGTGTGGCTGTTTGTCACAAGGAAAGGTTGTGTGTGTGTGAATGTGAACAGAGACTCTAAAAAAAGGCAATGTGTACAGAAAGAGGTGCATACATGTAGATAAAAAACACCTCAAAGTAATTGCACAGTAAAGATATGTTTACCTATGTGGAACTCTCAACTAATACACAGAAGACAGCAGCCAATGTAAATGAAAAATGAACCAATGATCCTTAGACATTTGTGACGTTTTCAACTACACAAGCAATCAATGAAATGCTAGGGGGAGGGTAGTATCGTTGTCCAATAAAAAACAAGTAAGGGCAAAGCCTGGGAGTGATGATGTAAGCATGTAGAAAGTTATCAGTGTGTCAGGTTCAAAATAGGCCACTCCCATCCCTTCAGAAAGCTGGTCAGAGAGAGAGGAGAAGGACAGATTTAAAAGGTATATAAACCAACTTTACACTAGGATTTTTACTTTCTTTTAGGCACAACTGAGTTTCTAAAACATATAATACATTGTCAGTGGTTTCATAAGATTTGGACATTGAAGGTGAACAACCCCTTTAACAGAGCACCTCCTAGTCAGGGTTTTCAGACTCCTATGGGAAATCACCCTGAAGTCAGGGCAAATACACCTCTCTCTAACATATCTTTTGACGAGGAAGAGGATGAAATGCCCATATTAGAAGATGCAGAAATCCCAACAGCTAGAGTCTTGGCAACTATTGTTACAAGACCAAAAAACATCACTCCAAAACAAAATTCGTTCTCTCCAAAGGATGTAGTACTCCGAGGAGAAGGGGGGGTAGCACTTTTGTAGATCCTTGGGTTGACAATCTGGCCGGCTGGTCAGAATCTTTAAAAACTAATGTTACCCCATTTCCTAGAGAGGGAGCTCTGGACACCCGTAACTTGGATACAGCACGCCTCTGTATCAGAGGAGGCATGGGAGATCCAAATTGGGATAGACAATACATGCTTAATGGTCTTAGCACTTGGGAGAAATATGAAAATCTGAGTGCACTTGCTAACATAGTCTCACCCTCACCCAAACAGATGTATCCTCTTATGCATACTACCAAAGGACTTAAATATGTCCCTTGGAACTTTGCCGATGTGGAAGGGATAATCAAGGCTCTGCCACCTCTGTTAAGGGGGGCAGACCCCTGGATATCTAAATTTGAAATACTAACTGCCGGCATGTCTCTATGCTTAGGCGATCTAAAAGCATTACTAGCTCAAATTCTTGGACGCTCAGCGCAGTCCATATGGAACGAGGCAGGACTTCCTCATATTGGGGCTCATTTATTAAAGCAACGCAGCGCATAAGTGGACGCAAAAGATTGTCTGCGCCATCACAAGCGTGATCGCTAATATATTTGCGTGATATTGCGCATAACACAGAGCTTTTGCGATGGTTTTGTTTATGCGCATTGCGCAAAAGATTGGGCATTTATGTCGCAAACGATGCCGTGGTTGTTAAGGGCGTGGCTGTGGGCGTGGCTACAATGCGCTTGCACTTCGCCCGTCGCAGATTTGCATCTGTATATGTGCAAAACTGCACCCGGGCAACAGCACCACAATTTTTACGACTGCCTCTTCGTGGCGTAATAGTAACGCTCTTCAAAATGCGCATTCCTGCCCAGCTGCGCTAGTATATTCACATTTTTGCGTTTCATGTTGCTTAAAAGAGAATTTTATATATGTGTGCAGAGCCACACTGCTAAACTGTGTTCTGGCAAATACAATGGTGCTGCTGTTGGTGGGGATGTTTGTTAACTCAAAGTTTACTCAAAGATGAACAACCCCTGTAAAGTGCATATTAACCACGCCTTCCACCCAACATGTTTATATTGACCAAGGTTCCTTTAAGGGTATCAGGTAGGCTAAACACCTTTGCAACCAAACAAATATTAGCACAGAAACAAATGCAGATGCGTCTAAGTGAACGCAATATGCGCAATATGTGACGCAACTAATTAAAGCAGCGCATTCATACATGAGCACAACTAATCCTTACCTTTGCGGTATCTTCCTGTGCGCACAATTTATTATAAGCACTGCGACAGCTGATACGCAGTTTCACACGTCGCACCTGTCGGTGTCTACATTAGCGCACAAATCGCACTGTTAAGGTATCGTGCGCTACATTATTAAATACTCGCATGCGCTGGGCAAATGTCAGGCCACTGCGCTCTTTTTAGCGCTGCGCTGCGTTAATAAATGAGCCCCATTGTTCTGTCCTCAGATTCTCACGACGGAGCTGAATTTAACCCTTACAGACCTAGAATTTTTGCAGCTCTCAGAGTTTGTTAATCCACTCACAAGGACTTCGGGAAACTAATGAATACTTCTCTCCCTGAAAGTGCAGACATAACTAAACACATTTCAGAGTTCTTAGAACAATGGGCACAAGAAACAGGTATGGATCCTTACGAACCAAATGTAGTGCCACTTGTTTATCAGGCCCTCCGTAAAGGTTTCCCAGCCGCCTTACAGAAAAAACTAGATGCTATAGTCGGCTTAGATGCCAAATCATGGAAGGAGATTTATACTCATATCCTTCACTACCATAAAATCTATGAGGAAGATAGTAAAAAGTCAGAGAAGGATTTTAAAAACACCCAGCACAAACTCATGTCCTTGCAAATTAAGGAACTCCAAGAGGGAGAAAACAAGCCCGCAGACCAAACCCCAGAACCAACACCCACCACTGAGTCCTATTCTTTCAGGGAATTTTTAAAAGATTTCCCTACCTTTTTTGCAAATGTTCAGTCCGGTGGTCAGTTTCACAACCCTAATAGAGGGAAATCTGGAGATTTTAAAGCTAATAACACTCCCAAGGGTGTCTGTTTCAACTGTCACAAGCCAGGACATTATGCCCGTGTATGCCGTAGTCCAAAACGATTTGGCAATCAGTATAACTCTCCTAACTTTCAATCTCGCAACAATTCCAATGTTCAATCTTTTCCTAATTGGTCTCCACCCAGGAACTAATCGCAATGACTGTCTATGCTTTTACGGGTTCCCATGTCCACTGAAGAACCTTTTCTCACTGTTTCTATAGCAGAAATGCCTACATGTTTTTTGCTTGACTCAGGCGCTACAGTATCTGTTCTCTCTGTACTTCCTGCTGGTTTAACCCTTTCTTCCCAAACAGTCTCCACTACAGGATTTGATGGTAGGCCTCAGCTAAACCAATTAACCTCTGAAGTTCCAGTGACAATTGGGACTATCACCTGTCTACATGCTTTTGTCTATGCACCTGCATGTCCTGTCAATTTGCTAGGCAGAGACTTGTTAACCAAAGCTAACATCATTCTTGATTTTGCTGTCTCACTGCCAACTGTATTGTTTGCAACTACTGTCCCTTCTCCTGCAGATTCAGTTGATCCATTTGAAGATATACCTAAAGCAGTCTGGGCCACACCCGAGGCACCTTTTGGTAAGGCCGTTTCAGTTGAAGAGGTGCAAATTAATTTACGTCCAGGGTGTGATGGCCCCAAGGTACCACAGTACCCACTTAAAGCCCAATCCATTCAGGGTGTGGCAGATGAAATTAACCTACTTTTGCAACACGGCATAATTGAACCAAGCGACTCTCCTTATAACACTCCTTTGTACCCAGTACAGAAGCCAAATGGCTCCTACCGTATAGTCCATGACTTACGGAAGTTAAATGAAGTAGTCGCAGCAGAGTTCCCCGTTGTTGCCAACCCTGCCACTCTCTTACAAGACAACCCCTTAAAGGAATATAATTCAGTTTTGGATTTATCCCAAGCATTTTATTGCATTCCTTTATCTCAACAATCCAGACCACTTTTTGCATTCACCTACAACAATAACCGTTACCAGTGGACCCGTCTCGTAATGGGCGGAGCTGACAGTCCCTCAATCTTCAGCCGCGTACTCGCGACTGATCTGCAAACTTTCACTGACCTTTTACCTACTTCTGCTTTCCTACTCCAGTATGTTGACGACCTTCTGCTTTCTGCAGACACTGCTGAACTGTGCCAACACTACACTTGTGCCTTAATTCTGCATTTGCATACATGTGTGGTTATAAGGTCAATCGTTCAAAACTGCAATTTTGTCAAACCTCAGTTACTTTTCTAGGCATGACACTCAGCAAAGGAAGCCAAACTCATGGGCCCCCAGGTGCTCACTGATGTCCAACGTATGCATTTACCTACCTCAGTCAAAGAATTACGCAGTGTTTTGGGTCTGTTTAACTTCTGTCGCTTATGGATTCCTGCTTACAGTTCTCACTTACTTCCTTTCAGAAAATACCTCAAAGGCAACCCTCCTGGTTATGCTTCTGTCTCTCTGTCTCAATCTGACTCTACTGCTCTTGAATGTCTAATGTATGATATTTTGCAGGCTCCACAACTCCATTTGCCGAACAGCTGTGAGCCTATCTACATGTACGTTTTTGCGAATGCAATCTGTTGGGCGGCAGTGGCCACCCAACTAGAGGGATGTATTATAGGACACTTTTCAGGAATTTTTACACCCATAGAACAAGCTTTCACTTCCTGTGAACGTAACATATGCGCTTGTGCCGCATCTGTAGAAAAACTCTATTCACATGTAATTGTTCCCAGTGTTACCATATACACCTCACATGACATGCCAGCACTACTAAAAAGTAATACATTACACTTTGTGCCTGCACGCGTAGGACAATGCACGGCTGTGCTCCTACGAAGTCACATTTCTTTCAAAGGAATGCCTCCAACTAATCCTTTCAATAATCTTAAAGACTTATTGTTGTTCTCGGCTGAGAACCATGATTGTACCTCTGAGGAAATTCCAGAGGAACGTCCCTTTATGGGTATTGTCCCAGTAACAGATTTACTACCGTCACATGTTGTAATTTTCTCTGACGGTTCACAGACAGAAACACATACGGGCTTTGCTGTGTGTCAAATAGATCCTGACACCAAAGAAATTATACAGAAAAGACAATATGCAATACCACCAGATACATCAGCCCAATTAGCAGAGATAGCCGCCGCCTTAGAAGGTTTCCGGCTCATGCATGACAACAACGGAGTTCTGTATACAGACTCTGCTTACGTCACTACCACCATACATACAAATGCATCTAAATGGCACAAGAGAGGTTTTGTTACAGGAAAAGGAACTCCACTACAACATCATGACACGATTCTTGCTATAATGGAAGTACTACAGGAAAGACACAAGAAAGGTTTAAAAACATCCTGTGAATGGGTAAAAGCACACCAACATAATGTCACAGATATTGTCGCATACGGCAATCAGATAGTTGACGAACTAGCAAAACAAACCACAAACCCACTAACAATTTTTGTACAAACACGAGCTAAGAAATATCTTTCCAGTTCTAATCCCTTTGCACCCATCAGAGTAATGCAAGAAAGTGCCACTAGTGCAGAAACAGACAAATGGGTGGCTAATGAGTGCTCTCATTACTATCACAATAACGAACCTCCATATATTTGGATGCACCCTTCAGGTGTACCAGCATTACCCATAGGTGAGTGCCACCTATTGGCCCACCAGTTACACTACGGGTCACATATGCCAACAAATGACTTGATCAACACTATACGGGGAATGTACTGGTGCCCAGATTTAAAAGATATTTGTAAAGCTGTGGTCAATACTTGTAATGTTTGTTTTACCAACACCAGTCATCAAACTCCAAGGATTCCTCCTGGAGCGATTCCAAGGCCTGCTGGCCCCTTCAGAGAATGGCATATCGATTTCACGGACATGGTAACTCCTTGCAAAGGATACAGGTATCTTTTGGTCATGATTGACCCGTACTCTCAATGGTTAGAAGTTTTTCCATGTAGGAAGGAAACAGCTCTGGTTGTATTTGATAATCTATACAATGAAATCTTTCCCAGACATGGAATTCCCAAATCCATTGTTTCTGACAATGGAAGCCATTTCAAAAATCAACTTTGTGAGACATTTGCAAATTGTACTGATATCAAGTGGAGGTACGTGTCTGTGTACAAACCAACCTCCAATGGCATTGTGGAAAGAGCTAATGGTCTCTTAAAAACACAACTCAGAAAATTGACAGCTGCCACAAATGGCTCATGGCTGGAATGTCTCCCAGCTGCATTGTTCATACTCCGCAACCATCCTATTAGGCGTTGTGGACTTACCCCATTTGAAATCACTACCGGTTGACGTATGTCTCTTATCCACACCATCAGTACACGTCCACTTCCTAATGCTGACAGCCCATACAATCTCATACGGTGTCTCCAGTTAGCACACCAAATGTCTGAAGTGAATATTTCCAAGGCACCTGTTGTTGTCACTCCTTCTTTTCTTTTCCAGGTCGGAGATCTAGTCTACAAGAGAAACTTTACTCGTAGCCGTTGGGACCAACCTATATATTCCGGTCCTTTTAAAATACAACAGCTCTCCCCCACTGCCGTATTACTTGAAAACCACGGGACATGGATTCATCTTCGAGACTGCTTGCCTTGTCCTTCTGTGTTTCCTACTTCCTCTCCACCCCCATAACAGCATTATGGACTGACAATGAACTTTTAAGACTGCACAGTACTGCTGCCGCTATTGAAAATAAGACTGATTGTTGGGTTTGCTCACATATTCCTACTCACAGCCTTGGTACCCCTATCCTTGGGGTCCCCTTTACATGGACTGATTTTGAAGACAGATATGTGATGGACTTTTCAACTCTTGATCCAGAATTGTCTAAATATAGGGAAATTTCTGGTAAAGGTGATGAAATAATGAAAGCACCCCAGCTCTTATTTTAGCAGGAATAGTACGCCATCCTTCAGTATGTTTCACTGTTTTTAGTAGGAAAACACGGGTGACCATTAATGGTAAACATATAAGGATTCCTAAAATCCTTATAGGAGAAACTACATGTAATTCAACTGATTTAAATATTACTCAGGTACCCACATATGAAGCAGCCACCACATATGCACATTGTGTTGATGAAACAAAAGTATCTTCTACTATTGAGCCCTGCCTTTCTTGGGCCAATAAGAGTTTAGAATGGGATTTAGATTATATAGATGGTCCTGCTCACTATAACATAACATTTTTAACGCTTCAGATTAGAAATCAGGGTTTTCACCGCCCCATGGTGCTTCCTTCAGGGACTTATTACATCTGTGGTAAGAAAGCCTATGCATGATTGCCCATGGGAGCTGAAGGTAGATGTACTATAGGAAATGTAGTCCCGGCTGTTAGAACTAGTACAGAATTATCTGCTACCTCGCTTATTGACACACATTCATCCGCTGTTTTAAATCTTTAGATACAGAAAAGGGAACTTTTTAATGATAAAGATAAGGCTTGGGCTTTCTTCCCTGCCTGGACAGGTTGGGGAATAGAAATGATGGTTCGCCTTAATGAATATGCTTCCCTTCTTGACCGCATGATTAACAACACTGTAATATCGGTCCTTGCAATTAATGTAGAACTAGCTCAGATTCGTAAAGTAGCTCTTCAGATTAGAATGGCCCTAGATTACTTGTTAGCAGAACAAGGTGGGGTCTGTGTTTTAGTAGGAGAAGAATGTTGCACTTACATTAATGATTCTGAAACGCTTGTTGAATCTCATATGGCCAAGGTTTTCGAATTGCAAAAACAAGCCAGGGATATTTCTAAAAATGGTTTTAATCCCTTTACATGGTTAGGTAATATTGGTGGATGGTTAAATGATTTCCTTGGAAGTTTCTTTAAACCCATCCTAGTTATTTTAGCTCTGGCCCTTGGTCTGTACCTTGTTGTTAAAGTAATGATATGTGCCATAAGCCGCTGTACCTCCTCCCCAGCTTCTGCTCTACTTTGATTTACATTTATAAGATATAACTTGTATCAGCCTTATAGGGGAGGTTTGACCAAAAAAAAAAAAAAAATTATTTCTTTATTATTACTACTAAGATTGATTTTAGCATTTTTAGCTTCATTTTAGTATTTTTCATTTTTAATAATCTTCATTTTTGCATTTTTAACTTTAATCTTAACATTTTTTAACTTTTAAAATTTTAATTTTGATTTTTATTTCCATTTTTTATCTTAAGCTCAGGGTATTTTTGGGTCTTACTTGAATTTTTACCTTAATGAAATCAATATTATGTTACAATATCAGTATTATCTTACTCAGGATGATTATTACTATGTCTTATTATCTCTATGTAATGATGTTTTATTATCTCTATGTAATGCTTTATTTTGCTTTATTTTGAAACCTAAGTTCACTATAATCATATATTTGCTTAAATCTTAGGCTACATGTTATATTCAGACATCTCTTGCTTTATTGTAAGGTTCCAGCGGTTCCTAGTCAAGTTAGTTCCTCAAAACAGGAAATATCTCTAGCCCCCTAGCTTCCTGTTTTCTTTGTTTTCACTCATTTCAGCTTTCAGCTGCACTTCTGTATTGGTGCTGCCATGACAGTTGAACTGTAACTCACAATGGGCGTACACCACTGTCCCATTTATAATAGACCTCCCTTGTTCCTGGGGGTCCTCTCAGCACTATTCCTGTGCCTGTAATATACTAATGTGAAACATCTTTAAATGTTTCAAGAGAGGAATGTTATGAAAAATGATATCTGGAACGGTCTAAATCCTAAGACGGACGAATGGCTAGTGTCAGAGGGTTGATAGTTGTCACCCCCGCCCTCTATGACGCCATAACGCTATAGGGCCCAAGGCAGGATGGACTATAAGGGCTAATGGTCTACTGTGGACAATGGTCACTCATATAGCTTATACTAGGCCATACAAATAAATGATCACCACTCTGTTACTTAAATTCCAGAGTGCCAGCATAGTGTCAGACTGTCTTGTGGGGCCCCTTTTTGCATAAGTGTTGCTCAAACTTACTGGAAATACCACAATGGCTATGTTTAGCCAATAGCTGATTGCGAGGCTGCGGACCGTTGGAACTAAGAACAATATGTTGCAATATTGTCTGAAATACTTTTAAGACTAAGCAAATCATCTAGACATTAATTGTACAAGGAGGAGTCAGACTATGTATGGTATTGGCATACCCCCATTTGTTATCACCCCCATCTATGACATCAAAATGGGTATATAAACTTATGTTATGTGGGAGTATCTTTGGAAAGCATTCGGGTACCACCCAGGTGACACACCGACTGCTTCCCCAGGCAAAACCTATTGTCTTATATTTTGGACACAATAAACTACCTCATTGTATTTGAACTTGCACTATTTCGTGGTTTTGCTTTACGTACGAGGTCATAGAGGTACAAATATAACAACACAGGTGGCAGCACTACTGAACATCAGCTAAAACAGAGGTTTGGCTGATTTGAAAATAGCTTAGAAGGGTTGATAAGCAAGCAAGGAATTTCAACTGAGCATGTGCGAGATTTCAGAGCTGCAGTTGGCTGGGAAGATATGGTTAGGAGGAGCCAGTGAAATCCAAGATGCCTGCCTCAGCTAGAACTGCAGGGGAGATAGGGGAGGTCTTGCAGAAGGGATAGTGAGCTGATCATTTACGTCTTACAAACAATTCTAACTGTTTTAAAAATCGGATTTCTTGAACTTTCACAAGTGTATTTATTTAGTAAATGATTTTGGTCATGATTGGAGCCTTTTAGGATGAAAGATTGCATTGGGTGTGTAAAAAGATAGAGGCAGATTTACTGGCTAACGCCAGCGACTTTTCACCAGCGTTGCCACCTGCAGGGACATTGTCAATTCACTAACAGGCGCAAGTACCAATTCACTAGCTAATGGAATCATCGCTAGCGGCCATTCGCACTCTATCGCCAGGCGACTTTTAGCGGACGTTACTCCACAAATTCAATAAGATGCAGATTTTAATGAACGTTAGCTCTTTCGCCAGAGCTGCCTTCCCCATCTCAGACCAGGCTATAAAGCAGCTAGATCTTCCTCAATCTTCTGTCACTTACTGTACATCATATCCTGTCTGCTGAAAATGCATTAAAGCTCAAAAAATGCTGGCGACTTTTCCTTTTTTTAAGCAGATTGGCTGCAAAAATCCTAACTTACATTTATGGGTAAGCGGTTTTCTCCACACATTTTATAACCTATACAACATTCATTTTATATTGGGTGAAGTTTTGCTAGGCATAAATGAATGTGAGTGCATCTTCGCGATCAAATGCTTGCACAGCTGAAGTAATGCTAGCAAAAAGTCGCCAGCGTTCAACGCCCAAGAAAAGACTTCGCATTTTTGTGAATAAGCATATTCGTAGTGTATTTGCGCCTGGCAAAGTGGTGCGATAGGTGCAAAGCTGACCCTGGCGAAAATTCACCCATTAGTGAATCTGCCCCATAAAAAGAGATAACCAGGAATGTAGAGGGGCAGAAGTGAAGAAATGTAGCAAAGAGTGAAGGACTTTGAATGTTAGCAGAAGGATTTTCATATACTATCCTTCGCTTAATAGGAAGCCAAGCTAGAGGTTGTACCTGAGACTGAAGAGGTTCCCTTTGGGAGAGAGCAGGAGGATCCTAGCAGCAGAGAATTCTATCCACTCTCCATTCATTTCTATGGGATTTTGAAAGGCATGTT
Source organism: Xenopus laevis (assembly GCF_017654675.1). NCBI lineage: Eukaryota > Metazoa > Chordata > Amphibia > Anura > Pipidae > Xenopus > Xenopus laevis. Next base: position 62,019,540 of record NC_054380.1, read on the forward strand.
TATCAAAGGATGAAATTTCACCCATTGCTTTTCTTTTAAAAATACCATAGAAATGAATGGAGAGTGGCGGAATTACACTCTAGAGGACTGTGGCGACCTCTAACTTCACTCTTTGATAAATATACCACTTTGTTTGCAGTGGAGAGGATGTAAGAATGCTACCATGATTATGTACCTGATGTGATCAGTTTGATGGCTCGACTCTTAGACAGCAACCAATGTTTCAGACCCAAACACGGCCTTTTTTCAAGTTACTGATCTACACATGCATCTTTGTACTGTTATATACAGCACCACCTATAGATGCATTACTAAATCGCAAATAATAATACACAAAATGAATAAAAATGGGGTACTATTACAGATACAATGTCACATATCAACAGCATATCCTTTTGTTTTTTACTTCTTGCATTCATTCCAACTTAATCTTTAATGTCACGACATGGTACAGGTATGGGACCTGTTATCCGGAAACCCTTCATCCAGAAAGCTCCTAATTACGGGAAGGCCATCTCCCATAGACTCCATTTTATTCAAATAATCCAAATTTTTAAAAATGATTTCCTTTTTCTCTGTAATAATAAAACAGTACCTTGTACTTGATCCAAACAAAGATATAATTAAACAGCCTATTGGGGTTATTTAATGTTTACATGATTTTCTAGTAGACTTTAGGTATGAAGATCCAAATTACGAAAAGATCCATTATCCGGAAAACCCCAGGTACCGAGCATTCTGGATAACAGGTACCATACTGTACCTGTATCTGTAAAAACAATAGAAACAATAAAAATGACCACATTTTCAAAAAAAAAAAAACAATGACCATATTTGAAAAAAACAAACAAACATATTCCTGGAATATGCAATTCTTGGAAGATGCAAGTCATACTCCCGATTAAGCCCATCGGGTTCTAAAGTCTCAAGACCGCAAATCCACATGGCTTCTTTTTTAATAATTATTTAACATGATCACAACCATGATAAAATTTAGGTACACCGTCAACACATGAAATTTTAGTTGTTGAACACCATGGCCTTTCTCAGCAAAATAACAAGACACCGCCAGGTCCAATTTTTTGAATTTAAAGGAACAGTAACGCCAAAAAAAGTGTTTTAAAAGGATGACTATATAATGAACTGTTGACCTGCATTAGTAAAACTGGGTTTGCTTCAGAAACACTAATATAGTTTAAATAAACAAGCTTCTGTGTAGCCATGGGGGCAGCCATTCACAATCACACAATCGATTAGATAAGACTCCCATTATATACATAGTTACATAGTTACATAGTTACATAGTTACATAGTTAAATTGGGTTGAAAAAAGACAAAGTCCATCAAGTTCAACCCCTCCAAATGAAAACCCAGCATCCATACACACACCCCTCTCTACTTTTAATTAAAATTCTATATACCCATACCTATATTAACTATAGAGTTTAGTATCACAATAGCCTTTAATATTATGTCTGTCCAAAAAATCATCCAAGCCATTCTTAAAGGCATTAACTGAATCAGCCATCACAACATCACCCGGCAGTGCATTCCACAACCTCACTGTCCTGACTGTGAAGAACCCTCTACGTTGCTTCAAATGAAAGTTCTTTTCTTCTAGTCTAAAGGGGTGGCCTCTGGTACGGTGATCCACTTTATGGGTAAAAAGGTCCCCTGCCATTTGTCTATAATGTCCTCTAATGTACTTGTAAAGTGTAATCATGTCCCCTCGCAAGCGCCTTTTTTCCAGAGAAAACAACCCCAACCTTGACAGTCTACCCTCATAATTTAAGTCTTCCGTCCCTCTAACCAATTTAGTTGCACGTCTATGCACTCTCTCCAGCTCATTTATATCCCTTTTAAGGACTGGAGTCCAAAACTGAACTGCATACTCCAGATGAGGCCTTACCAGGGACCTATAAAGAGGCATAATTATGTTTTCATCCCTTGAGTTAATGCCCTTTTTTATGCAAGACAGAACTTTATTTGCTTTAGTAGTCACAGAATGACACTGCCCAGAATTAGACAACGTGTTATCTACAAAGACCCCTAGATCCTTTTCATTTAAGGAAACTCCCAACACATTGCCATTTAGTGTATAACTTGCATTTATATTATTTTTGCCAAAGTGCATAACCTTGCATTTATCAACATTGAACCTCATTTTCCAGTTTGCTGCCAAGTTTTCCAGTTTAGACAGATCACTTTGCAAAGTGGCAGCATCCTGCATGGAACCTATAGTTCTGCACAATTTAGTATCATCTGCAAAAATAGAAACAGTACTTTCAATGCCCACCTCCTGGTCATTAATAAACAAGTTGAAAAGCAAGGGACCTAGTACAGAGCCCTGCGGTACTCCACTAACAACACTGGTCCAATTAGAAAATGTTCCATTTACCACCACTCTTTGTAGTCTATCTTTTAGCCAGTTCTCTATCCAGGTACAAATACTATGTTCCAGGCCAACATTCCTTAATTTAACCAGTAACCTTTTGTGTGGCACTGTATCAAATGCTTTAGCAAAGTCTAAGTAAATCACATCCACTGCCATCCCAGAATCGAGGTCTCTACTTACATTCTCGTAAAAGAAATTAAGTTAGTCTGGCAAGATCTATTACGCATAAAACCATGCTGGCACAAACTCATAGTATTATGATTTGCTATGAAGTCCAGTATCTTATCCTTTAATAACCCTTCGAAAAGCTTTCCTAATACTGACGTCAGACTAACTGGCCTATAGTTTTGAGGCTGAGAACGGGATCCTTTTTTGAATAGAGGCACCACATTAGCAATTCGCCAGTCTCTCGGCACTATGCCAGATCTCAATGAATCCTGAAAAATTAAGTAAAGAGGTTTGGCAATCACAGAGCTAAGCTCGCTAATTACCCTGGGATGAATACCATCTGGCCCTGGACCTTTGTTAATCTTAACATGTTCAAGTCTCTTTTGAATTTCTTCATGTGTGAACCATGCATCATTAGTTGTATTACTAGAATTGGGAGTGTTAAGAAGGAAACCTTCACTTACTGGTTCTTCATTTGTGTAGACAGATGAAAAATACGAGTTCAGAATCTGCGCTTTTATTTTGTTTTCATCAACCAGCTGACCCCCCTCTGATAGTAAGGGTCCCACCCCTTCCTGCTTCATTTTTTTACTATTGACATATTTAAAAAATAATTTTGGATTTTTTTTACTGCTTGCTGCAATATCCTTTTCTATAGCAATTTTAGCTTGCCTTATAGCTTCTTTGCATGATTTATTGGCCTCCTTGTACCTTATAAATGTTTCGGCTGTACCAGCTAACTTGAAAGCCTTAAAAGCACGTCTTTTCTTACCCACCTCAACACCAACGCTTCTATTGAACCAAAAAGGTTTTGCTTTGCAACGACGTTCCTTGCTTACAAGTGGAATATACTGACAAGTATATATATTAAGCAGCATTTTAAAGACTTCCCATTTTTGTTCTGTGTTTAACCCTGTGAAAAGCATTTCCCACTTAATATGATGCAGAGATGCCCTTATACTGTCTCCTTTTTTTTTATACTACAGAGCTTATCTGTTATCTGCTGTGTATCCTGTGCCTTTTCTCCTTTTTCAGCCTTGAATGAATGCCTCGTGGCTACACAGCAGCTTTTTTATATCTATTGTAGAGTTTCTGATGCAAACACACCAGTTTTACCAGTGCAGCAATCAGTAAATTACATTTTCAATACTTTAATACACCTTCCTTTTTTGGTGTTACTGTACAGCAGACTTGTGCTCTCACACTCTTTCCTTTATCATTCGGGTGGTCCGTCCCACATACATCTGTCTGCAAGGAAACTTGATAACGTACACTACAAATGTAAAATTGCATGTATAATAACCCCTGATCTTAATTGGGGTACCCTTGCGTGGGTGATAGACAGTGCCATTTCAGGGGCTGCTGCCACGGTCAGACTGGAGCCTTGGGGGCCCACCAGGGCTGCACAACGAAGGGCCCTCTTGGCAGTCCTGGGGGGCCCCTTCCCGACCTCTAAATTCCTGCACGCATGCGTAAAAAAAGCTGTGACGCGCATGCCTGAAAAACCATGTGTGCATGCACTTAGAACACCACAGCGCAACAGCCAGCCAGGGAAAGAGGGCTGGCCTGGGGCCCACTGGGTTTTTTCCCGGTCCGACCCTGTATTTTAGACGAATAAGTGTCATTAATACCACCCTTACCAATGTTACTGGCTCTTTAAATATTACAACCAGAAACAATGCCAGACCACAAATCATTTTATTTCTTGGCTAAAATCCCTAATTAAGAGATAAGATTTATAAATAGCATTCTGTGATTGCAGTTGCAGCTGCATTCATAAATGATCCCTATATTTTATAATTCTTTGAGCAGTGTTGTACAGGTATAGTATCCCTTATCCGGAAACCCGATATCCAGAAAGCTCCGAATTACGGAATGGCTGTCTCCCATAGACTCCATTTTATCCAAATAATCAAAATTTTTAAAAATTATTTTCTTTTTCTCTGTAATAATAAAACAATAGCTTGTACTTGATCCCAACTAAGATATAATTAATCCTTATTGGAAGCAAAACCAGTCTATTGGGTTTATTTCATGTTTAAATGAATTTCTAGTAGACTTAAGGCATGAAGACCCTAATTACGGAAAGATCCGTTATCTGGAAAACCCCAGGTCCCAAGCATTCTGGATAACAGGTCCCATACCTGTATATGAAAGTATTTCTGCTAATTACCAACTGATAGTATGGTAATAGTGACCATAATGTTATATCATCTAGGGGCAGATTTATCAACGGTCAAAGTGAATTCGAGGGAATTTTCTAAGTAAAAAAAAATCGAAATTCAAAGTAATTTTTTGGATACTTCAACCATCGAATAGGATACTACGACTTTGAATTCACGTCGACTTCGATTCGAAGTAAAAAAAAGTTTGAATATTCAACCATTCGATAATCAAAGTACTGTCTCTTTAAAAAAAACTTCGACTTCAATACTTTGCCAAATTATAAACCTGCCGAATTGCTATGTTAGCCTATGGGGACCTTCTACAAACTTTTTCCAAGTCTTTACACTTAAATCGTTAAAATCGTTCGATCGATCGCTGAAATCCTTTGAATCGAACGATTTTAATTCGATCGATCGATTCCCAAAATCTCTGAAAAAACTTTGAATTTGATATTCGAATTCAAAGTATTTAAATTCGATGATCGAATTTCGAAGTATTTTCAACTTTGAAATTTGACCCTTGATCAATCTGCCCCTTAATGTCTGGTGCAAAAAAACAATATACAATGGGGCATTGATTGGGGCATTACATTTTCAGCTAAAAACACAGAACAAAAATGGTTGTCATTTAAAATGATAATAAATCATTACTGTTCTCAATTTATTCTAGGGATGCACTGAATACACTTTTTTGAATTCGGCCAAACCACCGAATCCTTTGAAAAAGATTCGGGTTGTGTAAATTGCCTAATTTTATCCCATCCCATAAACATGACAGCTAAGTGCGTAACACTATTATACATTATAGTAAAAAATACCATAAATATAATGTTAGCAGGGTCAGACTGGAGCCTTGGGGGCCCACCAGGGCTGCACAATGAAGGGCCCTCTTGGCAGTCCCCGGGGGGCCCCCTCCCAACCTCTAAATTCCTGCACGCATGCACAAAAAAATCTGTGACGCTTATGCTCGAAAAACCATGTGTGCATGAGCGTAGAACAGCTAGCCAGGGAAAAGGGCTGGGCCAGGGCCAGGGCCCTGTATGTTAGACAAATAAGTGTCATTAATACCACCCTTACCGAACCGAAATCCGAAGCGGAATTTTTTTTTACTTCCTTGTTTTGTGACAAAAAGTCACGTGATTTCCCTCCCCGCCCGTAATTTACATATGCAAATTAGGATTCGGATTCGGTTCGGCCGGGAAGAAGGATTTGGCCGAATCCTGCTGAAAAAGGCCTAATCATGGCCAAATCCCAAACCGAATCCTGGATTCGGTGCATCCCTAATTTATTCCCTTAAAGGAATTGTTCAGTGTAAAAATTAAAACTAGGTAAATAGACAGGCTGTGCAAAATAAAACATGTTTCTAATATAGTTAGTTAGGCAAAAATTTAATGTATAAAGGCTGGAGTGATTTGATGTATAACATGTCAGTCTGAACACTACTTCCTGCTTTTCAGCTCTCTTGGTTTACAGAGACTTGAGGGGGCGCAACATGGGTCATTTCTGTTGCTTTTGAATCTGAGCTGAATGCTGAGGATCAATTACAAACTCACTGAACAGAAATGTACCATGTGGCCCCCCTTCAAGTCGCTGACTAACTCAGAGTTATAGAGCTGAAAAGCAGGAAGTTGGATTCTGGCTGTTTTATTAGACATCTGTTCACTCCAGCCTTTATATATTACATTTTTGCCTAACTAACTATATTAGAAACATTTTTTATTTTGCACAGCCTGTCTATTTACACCGTTTTTATTTTCACACTGAACTGTTCCTTTAAGGAGTACATGTAGAAGCTGTAAGGGGCAGATTCCCTAAAGGGCGAAGTGACTAACGGTAGTGGAAATTCAGAGATAGACGCTAGCGTTGCTTCGCACTCTAACGGCAGGCAATTTTTTTGCTCTGGCGAATGGATGTAACGCCGCAAATTCACTAAAATGCGGATTTGAAGATTACCTCTTGTGCCAGACTTGCCTTCGCCACCTCAGATCAGGCGAAATGCAATGGAGTGGATAGGATTTCCTCAATTTTTTGTTGAAAAATTTTCTAAGTCCCAAAAAACGTTGGTGTCTTTTCCTTTTTTCTGAGTGATAGCTAGCTGTTTTACATCAAAGCTTTTCCTCTTCACTCCAGTTGTTGTCCCCCCCACAAACAAAAACTAAACTGCAGTTGACACAACTAAAGATGCCAAAAAACAATGTAAATTGTAACATTTTTATAAAGGTTAATCTATGTAGAATACTATGGGGAATACTATGGGGCCAATTTACTTACTACTCGAGTGAATGAAGAAAAAAAACTTCAAATTTCGAATGTTTTTTTTGGCTACTTCGACCATCGAATGGGCTACTTCGACCTTTGACTACGACTTTGAATCAAACGATTCGAACTAAAAAAAATCGTTAGAATATTCGACCATTTGATAGTCGAAGTACTGTCTCTTTTAAAAAAAAAAAACTTCGACCCCCTAGTTCGCCACCTAAAACCTATCGAAGTCAATGTTAGCCTATGGGGAAGATCCCCATAAGCTTTCTAAGTATTTTTTGGGCGCAGAAAAATCGTTTGATCGATGGATTAAAATCCTTTGAATCGAACGATTCAAAGTATTTAATCGTTTGATCGAACAATTTTTTGTTCAATTTTCGAATAGCTCTAAATCCTTCGACTTCGATATTCAAAGTTGAAGGATTTAACTTTGACAGTCGAATATCGAGGGTTAATTAACCCTCGATATTCAACCTTAAGTAAATTTGAGTAAAACTCACTATATTGATTTAATCATATTTCCAAACTTTTTCAGGAGATGCTGGTTATGCATATCAACCCTGGCTGCTTACAGCGTCAGACAGGAGGGGTGTGGGCCCACTGGGGCTGCCACATCAAGGGCCTGCAACCCCCCAAGGGCTTTTTGTGGACAAGTGTAATTTGCACATAGCATGCTTCTAAACATTTCAAACCACACAAAATAGCTTTTTTATGTGAGGTTACTTTTTGCTGTTTACATTATCAACATCTTTCTTCTATAACACCTTCTCCAATTCACATTACACTCTCTCATTCAAACAGGCTGCTTGCTATATTAAAATGTACCACAGCAACCAGACATCTCAGTAAGAATCAATAGTAGTGATGGGCGAATTTATTCGGGTGGCGCGAATTTGCCGTGAATTTGCGAGAAAATTTGCCGGCATCAAAATTTTTTGACACCGGCGACAATTCAGCTGGAATTATTATATAATATTATTATTATATTAATAATAACATTTCAACCTAACGCCCAACCACGATCAGGTTTAATTTACTAAAAATTCTGATTGAAAATTCTGTGGGAAAAGTCTCGTCAAACTCAATTTGAATTATGCAACTTTTTCGAAATGTCACCCAAAAAATTTAAATTATTCGGATTATTAATAGGAAACCACACATTCCCCATAGGCTTTCTAAGTTATTTCTGATCAAAGGAAAATTGTTCGATCGATGGATTAAAATCCTTCGAATAGTACGATTCAAAGGATTTAATCGTTCGATCCTACGATTCGAAGGATTTAATCGTTCGATCGAACGATTTTGCTTCAATTGTTCGATCGAACTAAATGCGGCAAATCCTTCGACTTTGATATTCGAAGTCGAAGGATTTTACTTCGATGGTCAAATATCGAGGGTTAATTAACCCTTGATATTCGACCCATAGTAAATGTGCCCCTACTGTTATGCTAAAGTTAATGGCACACAAGTTGCTCTGACCTCTGCTGTCCTCTGGTGGAGAACAGCAGTGGTCAAAATGCCCCTTCTCTGCTTCTAATACTATTGAATACTGTCTAGTATTGCCTCTACACAGTGTGGTGTTGGGTGCAGGGTGCTGGGTGCTGGGGGAGTTGGAGGGTTTTACATTCAGTTACATTATGGGTAGTGATAGTCAACAGTCAGGGATTTTTATCTGTTTTCTGCCAGATGGTAGCAATGGACAAAACACACCATGTTTCAATATCATATATACAATATGTTCAGTTTCATTAATAGATACCGCTTTTACAACAGGCCTAATGTATTTCACAGACATGAAAAGTCATTCAGTTCTTTCACTCTCTTTTCACAATATTCATTAGAAAAAGCTAATGTGCGGTACAGATTTTTAGGTGGCATCTTACTAATCAATGTGTGTATTTTATAGGTAACACCCAACATACCACTTTCAGTTCAACACCAGGAGTAATTTATTTGTTGCTACCAATTAATAAGATTGTCCTGAAGAATTCATATTACTATGACAGTATAAGGGCATCTCTGCAACGATTAAACACAGAACAAAAATGGGAAGTCTTTAAAATGCTGCTTAATAAATATACATGTCAGTATATTCCCCTTGTAAGCAAGGAATGTCATTGCAAAGCAAAACCTTTTTGGTTCAATAGAAGTGTTGGTGTTGAGGTGGGTAAGAAAAGACATGCTTTTAAGGCTTTCAAGTTAGTTGGGACAGCCAAATCATTTATAGGGTACAAGGAGGCAAATAAATCTTGCAAAAAAGCTATAAGGCAAGCTAAAATTCATATGCAAAAGGATATTGCAGCAAGCAGTAAAACAAATCCAAAAATAATTTTTAATATGTTAATAGTAAAAAAATTAAGCAGGAAGGGGTGGGACCTTTAATATCAGAGGGGGGTCAACTGGTTGATGGACACATATTTTTCGTCTGTCTACACAAATGAGGAACCAGTTAATAACGGGTTCCTTCTTGATTGTCCCAATTCTAGTAATACAACTAATGATGCATGGTTCACACATAAGGAAATTCAAAAGAGACTAGAACATGTTAAGATAAATAAAGGTCCAGGGCCAGAGGGTATTCACCCCAGGGTACTTAGTGAGCTAAGTAACTCTGTGAAAAAAGACACGCATCAAAAAAAATTTTGCCGCACGACAACATTTTTTGACGCCCATAGACTTTAATGGGTGCCGGTGACATTTCGCCGGCAGGGAAATTTTGGGGAAATGAAACGTGTCAAATTCGCCCATCCCTAGTACGAAAGCTTTTCGAAGGGTTAATAAAGAATAAGATACTGGACTTCATAGCAAATCATAATACTATGGGGCAAATTCACTAAACGACGAAGCGCCTAACGCTAGCGTTAATTCGCCAGCGTATCGCATTTTCGTTTATTCGCCGATTCGGACACTGGCGTAAATTCGCTAGTGTTACTTCGCACCCTTACGCCTGGCGAATTTGCGCAACAGACGTAACTACGCAAATTCACTATCGTGCGGATTTTTCTGAATGCTACCTTTTACGCCAGACTTCCTTTGCCACCTCAGACCAGGCGAAGTGCAATAGAGTAGATAGGGATTGCTTCAAAAAAAGTGAAAAAATTTTCTAAGTCCCAAAAAAAGTTGGTGTATTTTAATTTTTTATGGGTGATAGGCTGAAAAAGATCAAAAATTTTTTAGTGGCTACCCTCCTTCCCCCCTACATTTCCTAACACATGGCAACTTAACTATACAGTGGGCACATGTGTAGGGCAAAATAAAAAATTTCATTTGCTGTTTTGAAGGTTTCCCAGGCTTGTGTAGTGCTGCTACATATACCTCCATTGTAACTTGAATTTGGCGCTGTATGCAAATTAAGCATCACTAGCGTAACTTCGCATTGCTTGGCGAATTAACGCTAGCGCAACTTCGCAACCTTACACTTCCCCTGAGCGTAACTTCGGATTTTAGTGAATTTGCATAGCGCTGGCGAAAATACGCCTGGCGAAGTGTGGCGAAGCGGACGCTGGCGCAACTACGAAGCTTAGTGAATTTGCCCCAATGAGTTTGTGCCAGCATGGTTTTTTGCTTAATAGATCTGGCCAGACTAACTTAATTTCTCTTTATGAGAAGGTAAGTAGGGACCTTGATTCTGGGATGGCAGTGGATGTGATTTAGTTAGACTTTGCTAAAGCATTTGATACAGTGCCACACAGAAGGTTACTGATTAAATTAAGGAATGGAACATAGTATTTGTACCTGGATAGAGAACTGGCTAAAAGATACAAAGAGTGGTGGTAAATGGAAGATTTTCTAATTTGACCAGTGTTGTCCGTGGAGTACCACAGGGCTCTGTACTAGGTCCCCTGTTTTTCAACTTGTTTATTATGACCTGGAGGTGGGCATTGAAAGTACTGTTTCTATTTTTGCAGATGATACTAAATTGTGAAGAACTATAGGTTCCATGCAGGATGCTGTCACTTTGCTGAGTGATTTGTCTACGATGGGAAACTGGGTAGCAAACTGGAAAATGAGGTTCAATGTTGATAAATGCAAGGTCATTCACTTTGGCAAAAATAATATAAATGCAAGTTATACGCTAAATGGCAGTGTGTTGGAGTTTCCTTAAATGAGAAGGATCTTGGGGTTTTTGTAAATAAAAAGTTGTCTAATTCTGGGCAGTATCATTCTGTGGCTACTAAAGCAAAGAAAGTTCTGTCTTGCATGAAAAGGGCATTAACTCAAGGGATGAAAACATAATTTGCCTCTATAGGTGTCTGATAAGGCCTCATCTGGAGTATACAGTGCAGTTTTGGACTCCAGTCTTTAAAAAGGAATATAAATGAGCTGGAGAGAGTGCAGAGACGTGCAACTAAACTGGTTATGGGGATGGAAGACTTAAATTAGGTTAGACTGTCAAGGTTGGGGTTGTTTTCTCTGGAAAAAAGGCGCTTGCGAGGGGACATGATTACACTTTACAAGTACATTAGAGGACATTATAGACAAATAGCAGGGGACCTTTTTACCCATAAAGATGATCACCATACCAGAGGCCACCCCTTCAGACTAGAAGAAAGCAACTTTCATTTGAAGCAACGTAGGTGGTTCTTTACAGTGAGGTCAGTGAGGTTGTGGAATGCACTGCCGGGTGATGTTGTGATGGCTGATTCTTTTAATGCCTTTAAGAGTGAGTTGGATGATTTCTTGGATAGACATAATATCAAAGGCTATTGTGATACTAAATTCTATAGTTAGTATAGATATGGATATATATAATTTATCTGAGAGTAGGGATGCTGGGTTTTCATTTGGAGGGGTTGAACTTGGTGGACTTTGTCTTTTTTCAACCCGATTTAACTATGTAACTGTGTAACTATGACTATATTCATATTCATATTACTATTATTATTCTTTTAGTTGAATCATCTTACACAGATCTTTCCCAGGGTCAGACTGGAACACCAGGACACCCAGAGAAAAACCCAGTAGGTTCCGGGGCCCCCGCCAACCCAGGCCTGCTTCTTTTCTTATGATGGTACTGTATTACAGTGCTCCACCCCCTTGAGATTGCATCCATAAGGAGTATTTAAAGGGGTAGTATCGCATGGCCAATTCTAAGCAACTTTTTAATTGGTCTTCATTATTTTATTTTTTTTATAGTCTTTGAGTTATTTGACTTTTTTTCTAACACTTCCAGCTATCAATAGGGGTCACTAACCCCATCTAAAAACAAATGCTCTGTAAAGCTACAAATGTATTGTTATTGCTACTTTTAATTACTCCTCTTTCTGTTTACGTCCTCTCCTACTCACTTTCCAGTTTGTAATTCAAATTAATGCACTGTTGCATATCACTCTCTACTAAAAGCTATCTCAAAGGTGAACAACCCCTTTAAGGTATGAAATGGGGGAGGGGTGATGGCCCTCGCATCTGAGGTAGGGGGGTCCTAGATGTCATCCCCGGACACTCTTATCTGACACTGATCCTTCCATAGAACATTTTGGTTCGTATTAGCATACCACCCAACAGTCCTGATATACAAAAGAAAATTCCAACCGTGGTCCACAAAAAGGAAATTGAATTGGTGTGTCTTGTCTACAGGGGCATGTTTGAGTGTAACTGAGTGTGACTAAGGTTAATTATTACTCTTTTTCCCAATCCCAGTATATACTGTCCCTGCCCTTGTAAAGCTGATTTCCCTACCACAACCACACACACTTCAGTTTCATCAGTGGTTTATTAACCCAACAGCAAGTTTTTGTCAGCGAAAATGAAAGCACCAGGTGGAAACTCAAGGTTAAGAACATACACCCTAATGTGTCGTAATGCACAATACACCTATGGGAAAACATAATAAACATAAATGTAAACAAAAATTAGCATTCACTGATCCTAATATTACTCTTTGGCCAGTTATTAAAGTGTAAATGTTCATTGTGCACAACACATTTTTTAAGACCTGCTTGAAGGCAAAGTGTTTTTTGGGGGGACAAATTTTGCATTTTTGCAACATATACTATGCACTGGTGCAATCTGTAATTTTAGTTGTTTTGACAAATAACAGATAAGGTGCTACTGGTAGCTTCTTACCAAGCTTATCTGCCCATGTAATGGCCTACCTATACAGGGCCGGATTTACATAGCGGGTGCCCCTAGGCCTGCTGCTGATCCTTGCCCTTGTCCCCCCCCTTTTATTCTGCAAACATTCATCATTGGGACCTGAGTATTGAGATTTGCTATGGTATCTTGCACATCCCCAGTGTTTCTGAACCAATGTGGGTGTGGTTGGGCAGTATGCCGCCCCCTAAAATCCTGCTGCCCTAGGCCCGGGCCTTGGTGGCCTTTCCATAAATCTGGGCCTGTACCTATAGAGATCTAACCAAGCTGGTGAATGTTATTGTGTATGGCTGCTCAAAGTATACAAATGCCATGCAAATTAATATGGTTAAAATACCATATTTTACACATTGAACTTATTTTACCAGCCTAAAGTTTCAGTATCTCAATAGCAGCAATTATGCAGGACTTCAAACTTGTCACAGGGGGTCACCATCTTCTAAATATGCTAAGTGGGCTCTGAGCAGCCATTGAGGAGTTTATCAAGCAGAAAAGGTTTGTCTCTTATATAAGCTGATGCAACAAGGCTGATTATTCAATTCTGATGCTAATTGCACTGATTTCTGTGCTGCCATGTAGTAATTCTCAGCCTTATATTGTGACATTTATATGTACTGTATATTTTGAGTTGGTCCCTAAGCTAGGTAGCTGCCAGTAGTACAGAGCATTTGCAGTGAATCAGCAAAAATGGGGGAGCTACTGGGGGCATCTTTGGAGGCACAGATCTTCCTTGCTAAAGGGTTGCGGTACAGCTAGTACAGGAGCCCCAAACATAATGTACAACATTTCTAGCCTACTTATTTAGTTAAGCATTAGTTCTCTTTTAAGTTACGAAAACCAAAAATTGTATTTCCCACAGAAATTCAAGATTCACTGAAGTTTCAGTGCTTTCAATATCCAAGCTTATAAATGTTTTTAATGTTTGTACCAATGCTGATTTATTAATATACACTGAACATGGTATATTAGTCAGTTATGTCGGTTGGCGGCTCAGCAGTAGTCTATAGCACGGGGGGGTTCTGGAAGAACGTCATTTCGTTTCTACTATGTACTGTATTTACTGTATATGGCTGAAATGACAATAAAATCCACTTGACTTGACGAGTTTTGTTTGGTATGGTGTGTGTTCAACTTTCAGGGATGTATAAACATACCCATGGGAATGTTTACTTGGGATGTCCTTATAATGACCTTAACCTTTTAAATGCCACAGATCGTAGAATCTACGTTCTGTGGCAAAGGTACTTGAAATGCCACAGAACGTAGATTCTACGTTCTGCAGCATTTCCCTCCCTGCAGAAAGCAGTGCGCATTTAAAAGCTGCGCACGGCTTCTATTCCGTGCAGAACCCCCTAGGCAACGAGCAAATAAGGTCATACTTACCGCTCCGGTAAGCGATCGGTTTTGGGCAGCCAATAGGAGCAGTGGAGACGCAAGGAGCACAGTGATGACGTCTCCACTGCTCCCCCCATAAATTACACCCGGAAACGCCGCCCCTTCCACTCCTGCTGCGCATCTGCTACAGTTGGAGCCCCCTGATTGCCTGGATTCGACTGAGTGAGCTCAACTACACCTCTCTACACCCTTTGTTTCTGTTTATTTCTGTTTATAACTGTCTAAAAAAAATTTTTTTTTTTTTTTTTTTTCTTCTCTCTTTGGCCTTAGTACACTTTTGCACTCAAACACACTTACAGGCAACTTTGCCAAGCACACACTCACACTCACACTCACACTTACTCTTACTTTTTTTCTCTATACTTTTTTTCTTTTCTTTTTTTCTTTGCTTTCTTTAGTAGTTTTTCTTTATTTGTTCTTCAAACTTTATTTCTGATCTTGTATTACAATTATTTGATTGCTTTTTACTGTTTTTTGCCATTTTATCATTGGTTTGTGTTTTTTATTGCTCTTATTGGTTTATTTCCCCTTTGCATTGTTCTTTACTGCTGGTTTAGTTCCCCTTTGCATTGTTCTTTACTGCTGGTTTCCCTTTGCCGTAATACTGGTGGATCTGTAGTTCAGACCACCGATTTCACCCCAAAAACGTAATTTTCATTGCTTTTGGTGATTTTATTAGTTTATTCTTTGCATTGTTCTTTACTGCTGGTTTCCCCTTTGCATTGTCCTTTACTGCTGATTTAGTTCCCTAGAAAAGTTTCCCTTTGCAGTGACGCTGGTGGATCTATAGTCCAGACCACTGATTTCACTCCAATAACTGTTCATTTTCATTGCTTTTGGTGATTTTATTAGTTCATTCTTTGCATTGTTCTTTACTGCTGGTTTCCCCTTTGCATTGTCCTTTACTGCTGATTTAGTTCCCTAGAAAAGTTTCCCTTTGCAGTGACGCTGGTGGATCTATAGTCCAGACCACTGATTTCACTCTAATAACTGTTCATTTTCATTGCTTTTGGTGATTTTTTTAGTTTATTCTTTGCATTGTTCTTTACTGCTGGTTTCCCCTTTGCATTGTCCTTTACTGCTGATTTAGTTCCCTAGAAAAGTTTCCCTTTGCAGTGACGCTGGTGGATCTATAGTCCAGACCACTGATTTCACTCCAATAACTGTTCATTTTCATTGCTTTTGGTGATTTTATTAGTTTATTCTTTGCATTGTTCTTTACTGCTGGTTTCCCCTTTGCATTGTCCTTTACTGCTGATTTAGTTCCCTAGAAAAGTTTCCCTTTGCATTGACGCTGGTGGATCTATAGTCCAGACCACTGATTTCACTCCAATAACTGTTCATTTTCATTGCTTTTGGTGATTTTTTTAGTTTATTCTTTGCATTGTTCTTTACTGCTGGTTTCCCCTTTGCATTGTCCTTTACTGCTGATTTAGTTCCCTAGAAAAGTTTCCCTTTGCAGTGACGCTAGTGGATCTATATTCCAGACCACTGATTTCACTCCAATAACTGTTCATTTTCATTGCTTTTGGTGATTTTATTAGTTTATTCTTTGCATTGTCCTTTACTGCTGATTTAGTTCCCTAGAAAAGTTTCCCTTTGCAGTGACGCTGGTGGATCTATAGTTCTGACCACCAGTTTCACTCCAATAACAGTAATTTTGCTGCATCTTGTTGATTATATTCAGTTTTTCCCTTGCATTTTTTACTACTTGCTTAGCTCCCCAAAAAAGGTTTACTTTGCAGGGACACTAGTGCATCTAGGACCCTTGACCACTGATTTCAGTGCAATCGTTGTTGTTTTATTGCTTTGGGTAGTGTTATTGCATTTTAGTGATTGTATTCAAGAGTTTTCTTTGCACTGTTCTTTATTGCTTGTTTAGTGCCCCTAAAAAACGTTCCCTTTGCTGTGACTTAGTTTTAGTGGTCTTATTCTGCTTCATTCAGCTGATTGTCCCAGAAATTTGCTGGCTTGTGGTTTTTTTTTTTGTTCTGGTGGTTTATATTAGCAGGGGTTAATTCTTGGTCATCTTGCTGGCTTGGTTTTTTTTTTTTATTCTGGTTGTTTATATTAGCAGGGGTAAATTCTTGGTCATCTTGCTGGCTTGGTTTTTTTTTTATTCTGGTTGTTTATATTAGCAGGGGTTAATTCTTGGTCATCTTGCTGGCTTAGGTTTTTTTTTTTTGTTCTGGTTGTTTATATTGGGAGGAGTTAACTTTTGGTCATCTTGCTAGCTTGTGTTTTTTTTTTTTTTTGTTCTGGTTGTTTGTATTAGCAGTGCTTGGTCATATTTTGCTGGCTTTTTATTATTCTCATATTTCAAGTAGGAGCTGTCTTGCTTTCTCATTTGTTTGACTGCCTATTGATTCATAGCTTTGCAATTGTCTGTATATTTCTGGCACAATGGCCAAACGGTTTTATACCGCTGAGGAAGCGGCTAGGTTTTTGCATGGACTCCAGCTCAGAGGAATTTAGCGATTCAGATTCTGAGTATGTCCCATCTGATGCCTCTACTGAGGAATCAGAGGTTGGTGATAGCAGCACTATTAGCGCAGAGGCTAGTAGTGGCGGCACGCTTACTGCTGAAGAGTCAGAGGATGGTGGCAGTGTGCCAGATGCACCCATGGAGGTTGAAGAGGGTGAGGGTAGTGGTGATGCAGCAGTTGGAGCGCCTGTGTGGGGGCCTCCCTGTAATTATGCCCCAGAAATTCCCCCATTCACTGCAGTCACGGGCGTCAAGGTGGACACCACTAACTTTCAAATCATAGATTTCTTCAATCAATTTATTACAGAGGCCATCCTACAGGACATGGTCCATTTTACAAATTTATACGCTGAGCAGTATCTTGCCAGCCACCCTTTACCAGGGTATTCAAGAGCCCATGCGTGGTATCCCACTAATGTCAGTGAAATCAAAAGATTCCTGGCACTCACATTGGCAATGGGACTCGTAGAACGTAACACCTTAGCCTCATACTGGGATACCACTACAGTCCTTTCCATCCCTCTTTTTTCAGCCGTTATGCCAAGAAACCGTTTATCAAATTTTACTGCGGTTTCTTCATTTTAATGACAACGCAGCGGCTGTTCCCCCTAATGAGCCCGGTCACGACAGGCTTTACAAATTGAGGCCCCTTATAGATAGCCTGTCTCAGCGCTTCGCAGAGGTCTACACCCCCTCCCAAAATATATGTGTGGACGAGTCCCTTTTGCTCTTCAAAGGGCGCCTAAGATTTCGCCAATACATCCCTAGTAAGCGGGCTCGCTATGGGATGAAATTTTACAAACTCTGCGAAAGCAGCACGGGCTATACTAGTTTTTTCATGTTCTATGAAGGAAAGGACTCTAATTTGGACCCCCCCGGTTGTCCCTTTGATTTGACTGCCAGTGGTAAAATTGTCTGGGAGCTCATTACTCCACTGTTGGGCCAAGGTTACCACTTATACGTGGATAACTTTTACACGAGCATCCTCTTATTTAGAACACTTTATTGTTTGGACACCGTTAGGCAAAACCGCAAAGGACTGCCTAAGGAACTGGTGGACAAGAAATTGAAACGTGGAGAAGTAAATGCTCTAAGAAGCGATGAGCTCCTGGCCCTAAAATTTGCAGACACAAAAAATGTTTTTATGCTTACTACTATCCACAATGAGAGTGTAGTTGTCCAACACAGACGTGGCAGGCCCGCAAAATCAAAGCCACTCTGTTGTAAAGAATATAGTAAGCCTATGGGTGGCGTCGATAAAACAGACCAAATTCAAACTTACTATGACGCCACCAGAAAAACCAGGGCCTGGTACAAAAAAGCAGCAATTTACATGATTCAAATGGCCCTCTATAATTCTTATGTCGTTTACAAGGCGGCAGTACCAGGCCCCAAATTGTCTTATTACAATTTTCTGCTGCAACTGCTCCCTGCCCTTTTGTTTGGAGATGTACAGGAGGTTCCAGATGTGCCTGGCAATGACAATGTTGCCCGAATGGTGGGTAAGCATTTCATTGCCCAAATTCCACCAACACCTAATAAAAGATATGCCCAGAGAGCTTGTAAGGTTTGTCGTTCCAGGGGTGTTAGAAAAAATGTGCGGTATTTTTGTCCCAAGTGTCCTAGCAAGCCTGCTTTGTGTTTCCAACCCTGTTTTGAGGTGTACCATACTGTGGTGCACTTCGAAAGGACTTGAATTCTGTATTGTGTTGGTAGGTTAGGGCTCTCTGGGTTTGTTGGTGGTAAAAGGATTTAGTAAATCTGTATAGTAAGCTTGGCATTCTCTGTTTAGGTGGTTAGGTGTGCTGGAAAAGTGATGCACTTTTTTTTTGTGTTTTGTGCAGTGGTTTTTCAGATTCAAGCCCCCCATTGAGATCTAACATTTCACGCTCTAGGTTTTTGTGCACACACTAGCAGTAACTGGTTAGGTGTGCTGTCAAAGTGAAGCTTTTTTTTGTGTTTTTTGTGCAGTGGTTTTTTAGATTCAAGCCCCCAATTGAGATCATTTTGGCAGGTCCCTTCTTCACTTATAAATAGGTTATAGATATGGGTAATGAAAAAAAAAAGTTTGACAAGATAAAAGTTGGCAGTTTTTTTTCTGTATAGTAATTATCTTTGATTTATGGTGTAGGATTTGGCACAGGGTGTGCAATTTTTTTGTGCTGTGTAGCAGTAAAAACAGTTGTGTGTATATAGGTTTGTTATTAGTCTATGCATTCAGCTTTTGTGTTGAGCTACGGTGCTTTAGGCCAGTTGTAGTGTTATGGATAGCATTTGTATTGCGCTGGTGCCATAGCGAACTGAGGTGCTGGTTGGTCGAGAGGGCGCACGATAGAAATTGTGGTGCGTGATGAATACGTGGGATGATGTGCATCTCTAATGCTGATGCCACAAGTCTTTTTTTTTACTGGCACCTCAAAAGCTCTTCTATCAGCGCAGTTATCTATAGTTTTGTCTGTATTTCTGGGCAACATTTGCATTTGTTTTTGTAGATTTAGGCATCTCTGGATTTGTTCGTAGCATGTCTTCAGTTTTCTTGAATAGCAAAGGTTTTTGAGCACAGGGTGACCGAAACACTATGGTCTATCGTTTAGATTTGTTCTTAGTGTATGCATTCAGCATATTTTTCCTGATAAGTTGTGGTTGGAATAATCCATTTTTTTTGTACTTATAGCACAAAGTGAATATATATGCAGTGTTTAGGTTAGACTAAGTTGCAGTGCTCTCTGAATACTAAGGGCTGGGACACACTGGGCGATTTGGGGAGATTTAGTCGCCTGGCGACTAATCGCCGCGACTTTTCTCCCCGAATGCCTCCCCTCACTCTGCGCCTGGCTAAAATGAAAAATCGCCTGCGCTAATCACATGCGGCGATTCGTTTTCCGAAGTCGCCAAAAGTTTCCTCAGGCAACTTCGGAAAACGAATCACCGCGTGTGATTAGCGCAGGTGATTTTTCATTTTAGCCAGGCGCAGAGCGAGGGGAGGCATTCGGGGAGAAAAGTCGCGGCGATTAGTCGCCAGGCGACTAAATCTCCCCAAATCGCCCAGTGTGTCCCAGCCCTAATAGCACTTTGCATTGCCTGTTACCAGTGGGGCACCAGCTTTCTACAAACTTCTGCTGCTGGGCATAATTTTATCTCCGCTGCTAATGCCCCAATCCTTATTGTTGCCACCTAAATTCCTAAACTTCTTAGGACACTTGCATAATTTATGGGCCAAATTTACTATGGATTTTGTTGGTAAATATATCTGCAAATGTGGTACAGATTTTGTCATTGCTGAAATAGTGTAGGAAGAAGCAAACAAATTGGTATTGTAACACCACAGGACAGATGAAACTCAAAGACGCTCCACTGAATCCAAAATGGTGAGTGAAATATGTTTTGGGGTTAATATGGGGTAGTAGCAACCATATACAGATCCACAGAGTAGCCCCAAAATTCTCTAGGAGAATTCTTGGGGATAAATCTAACTTTGTACATTGTATTTTCCTTTATTTCAGACCAAAGCACAGAGTTTTACAATGGAATGCAACCACAATTCTCCACGTAGTAAAGCAAGAATGGCATCTCTGAATAGTTGAAGGTGTTTATTTTCAAGAAATCTATAGTTTTTGGGGGTTATTTCATTGGTAAGGGACAGTTTAGGATGAAATATGGATACTTGCACATAAATTCACAGAACCAATGTTAGACATTGTGCCTGTTTTGGGGTGTTTGGTGGCTGCGTATCTATGTCTATTTATACATATGGGGTATTGTTCTATTCAGGGGAACTTGCAGATTGTTGTTGAGCAGGTTTTTGTTAGTTGCCATGGAAACTTTGGGAGAAATCTAACTTTGTAACTCTTTTTTCCTTTATTTCAGACCAAATCGCTGACTTCTAAGAATGACTGCGGCCACAATTCTCCGTGTAGAAAAGCAAGAATGGCATCTTTGAATAGCTGAAGAAGTGTACTTTTCGTACATATAAGGTTTGTGGGGTTATTTCACAGTTTGGGGGTGTTTAGACTGAAAAACTGCAAGTAGTACACATAGAGCGCAGCCCCCAGATTTTCAACTGCAATTGCCCTTATGCGTTGCTCCTGTTTTGGGGTGTTTGGTGGCTGCCTCTCTATGTTTATTCATACATATGGGGTATTGTTCTATTCAGGGGAACTTGCAGATTGTTGTTGAGCAGGTTTTTGTTAGTTGCCATGGAAACTTTGGGAGAAATCTAACTTTGGAACTCTTTTTTCCTTTATTTCAGACCAAATCGCTGACTTCTAAGAATGACTGCGGCCACAATTTTTTTTTTTTTTTTTTTTTTTTTTTTTTTTTTTTTTTTTTTTTTTTTTTTTTTTTTTTTTTTTTTTTTTTTTTTTTTTTTTTTTTTTTTTTTTTTTTTTTTTTTTTTTTTTTTTTTTTTTTTTTTTTTTTTTTTTTTTTTTTTTTTTTTTTTTTTTTTTTTTTTTTTTTTTTTTTTTTTTTTTTTTTTTTTTTTTTTTTTTTTTTTTTTTTTTTTTTTTTTTTTTTTTTTTTTTTTTTTTTTTTTTTTTTTTTTTTTTTTTTTTTTTTTTTTTTTTTTTTTTTTTTTTTTTTTTTTTTTTTTTTTTTTTTTTTTTTTTTTTTTTTTTTTTTTTTTTTTTTTTTTTTTTTTTTTTTTTTTTTTTTTTTTTTTTTTTTTTTTTTTTTTTTTTTTTTTTTTTTTTTTTTTTTTTTTTTTTTTTTTTTTTTTTTTTTTTTTTTTTTTTTTTTTTTTTTTTTTTTTTTTTTTTTTTTTTTTTTTTTTTTTTTTTTTTTTTTTTTTTTTTTTTTTTTTTTTTTTTTTTTTTTTTTTTTTTTTTTTTTTTTTTTTTTTTTTTTTTTTTTTTTTTTTTTTTTTTTTTTTTTAAAAAATTTTTTTTTATTTATGGAATTGCCATTTTGTTGGGTTTGTGTTCATAAACTTGGGAAATTCTATTGGAACTTTCTTTTTGAAAATGATTCAGAAACTGGGAATCTTTGAACTTTCTTTTGAAAGCTGAGAAGTGTACTTTTCCTAAAGGGGGGTTTTTAAGTTGGGGTTTTGATAAAATGGTATCACATGGGGAGATTTAACTATTCCATGGGCCCGGGGGGTTTTTTCTTATGTTTCTTTGGGGTTTTTTTGGGGCTCATGTTTTAAGGGTTTTTTGGGGAAGGGGAAAATCTTAAATTTTTTCTTTTTTAACAACCCTTTCTAAGAATGACTGGGCCAACCCAAAAGAGAAGCATTTTATTTGAAAAGGAGGACTTTGGTTTGGGGGTTTTTTGGGGGTTTTGTTAAACTGAAAGAAAAAGGGGCCCCCAATTTTCCCGCCCTATGCGTTGCTCCTTTTGGGGTTTGGTGCTGCGCTCTATGTTATCCTACATATGGGATTTCATAGGGAACTTGCAGATTGTTGTTGGGTTTTTGTTTTAAAATTTGGGGAAAAATTTTCTTTTTTTTTTCAGACCAAAACTTCTAAGTGATTTCCCCAATTCCGGGAAAAAAGAAGATTTTTGAAGAAAATTACTTTTGGTTTTTTTGTTTGGGGTTAAACAAATCAATAGCCAAAGGGGCCCCCCCTTTCCCCTTTCCTTTGTTGCCCGTTTGGTGTTTTGGTTCTTAAAAAAACATTAGGGGATTGCATTGGGAATTGCAATGTTTGGAGTTTTTGTTTTCCTAATTGGAAATCTAATTAATTTTTCCATTTCGAAAACGTGCTCTTGATACTGGGAAATTTCGGAAAAGGTGGTTTAAGTGGGGTTTTGACAATAGGTTTTTGGGACCAGTTTTTTGCTAAAAGCTGTTGGGCGCCCAATTATCATCCTATGGTTTTGTTGGTGTTGGGCGGGTTTTTATCCATAAATTGGGGTTTTTTGGGACTTTTTTTTACATTTTGATTCAGGAAACTTGGAAATCTCTTTGGGAATTTTTTTTTTAACAAAGTGATTTTAAAAGTGGGAAAATTTTGTGTTAAAGAAATGCTTTAATAGAGAGGATTTCCATGTTTGTGGGGGTTTTTGTTTGGGGGTTTATGAAAATGGGTTTTCTAAGGGACCCAATTTTAGCTTTTAGGGTTTCTTTTGGGTTTTGGGGCCCCTTTTTCCTTAATAGGGAAAGTTCTATAGGGAACTGGTGTTGGGAGTTTTTGGCCTGAATTTGGGAAATTACTTTGGAATTTTTTTATTTCACAAATGGTTTAGATGAAACCCCTTCCGGAGAACAGAATTCATTTTAATCTAGGTGTCTTTTGGTTGGTTGTGGGTTTTTAATTGGGGTGTTTAATAAAACTGCAGTGTTGAGCAGGTTTCCCGAAGTTTGGGTCTTTTGGTTTTTTTTCCCATTTTCTAATTGGGTTTTTTCAGGGAAGCAAGTTTTGGGATTTTGTAGTGAGGAAAGGGAAATTAATTTGGTTTTTCTTTTTTAGACCAAACTGCAAGATACTGGGCCACCGTTAAAAGCAAATGGCCTTTTGGTGGTTTTTGGGTTTGGTTTTGGTATTTTTGGGGTTTTACGAAAAATGCAGTGTTGAGCAGGTTTTTTTATGAATTGTTACTTGCTTTTTTTTTGGGGCTATTTAACAATGGGATTTCTAAGGGAATGCTTGTGTGAGAGGTTTTTTAGTTTAAATTTGGGAAATTTAATTTGGTTTTTTCTTATTTAACAAACGCGCTTTAAGAATGCTGGGCCTTCTCCGTTTGGGTGGCTCTTTGTACTAAGGTGTCTTTCGGACTTAGTTTTGGGTTTTACAGTTTGGGGGGTTGTGAAACTGAAGATAAAACCCCCAATTTCAACCAATCCTATCGTCTGTTTTGGGTTTGGGTGCCCATGGATCTAAAATGGGATTCTTTCGGAACTTAATTTGTTGGGGGTTTTTTTTGATGAAATTGGAGAAATTAAGCCCTTTTCCTTATTTGCCAAAAGCTCTTCTGTGTGGGCCCTTTTTGAAAAAAATGGTTTTGTATAGGTGACTTTCAATTGGGTTGGGGTTTTTAATTTGGGGGTTTGAGAAAAACTGGATCTCCCCCAATTTCAAGAATGCCCGCTTCTCCGTTTGGGGGTGGTCTTATGTTAATTTCTTTGGGTATGTTTTGGGGTTAAGTTTTGGGGTTTTTATTTAAAACTTGGAGCAATTTGATTTTCTTTTTGTGCTGCTTCTAGTGATCCAAATTTGGTAAACAAAGGACTTGAATGTGGAGTTTTTTTGCAAATTTTGGGGTTATTTACTTTTGGGGGGGGTTAGACAAAACGCGATCTAAGGCGCCCCAATTTCTGAAGCCTTTGCTTTTGTTTGGGTTTTTTGCTTTGGTTTTGGGGTATTTCATTGGGGTTAGATGTTTTCAGTTTTTAGCCAGCTTTAGAATTCTTTGGCTCTTTTTTTTTGCCTCTTTATCAAATATGGGAAATTTCCCGGGAAAGCAAGTGGCTTTTGTAGTGAGAATTTTTAAATTGGTTTTTATTTCAAGTTGGGGGTTTTGACTGAAATCGTGTAAAAGAGGACCCGAATTTACTGAATTTCCTTTGGGCTTTTGGGTTTTGGGGTTCCTTGGGTTAACATAGGGAACATTAGGGGACCCAGAGTTTTACGTTTTTTTCTGCTTTGGGTTTTTGGCTCTTTTTTTCCTTATTGCAAAAGTCTCGAATGATGGACAATTTGTTAAAGGGAAAAGGACTTTGAAACTAAATTTTTCCATTAAGGTTTGGGGGGTTTTTAAATTGGGGTTTGTAAAAAGCAAGATACTGAAGCCCAGATTTTCCTATTTTGGGTTTCCGTTTGGGGTGTTCTGCCCAGTTTTCCATAGGGACTTTCAGGGATGCCTTGTTTTTTTTTGTTTGCTGGTTTGGAATACTTGGTTTTTTATTCAGAAATCTGTTTTAAAAGTTTGGCATTCTCCGTGGATGAAAAATCTAACTTTGAACTCTTTTTGTCCTTTATTTCAGACCAAATCGCTGACTTCTAAGAATGACTGCGGCCACAATTCTCCGTGTAGAAAAGCAAGAATGGCATCTTTGAATAGCTGAAGAAGTGTACTTTTCGGACATATAAGGTTTGTGGGGGTTATTTCACAGTTTGGGGGGTGTTTTAGACTGAAAAAACTGCAAGTAGTACACATAGAGCGCAGCCCCCAGATTTTCAACTGCAATTGCCCTTATGCGTTGCTCCTGTTTTGGGGTGTTTTGGTGGCTGCGTCTCTATGTGTATCCATACATATGGGGTATTGTTTTGTTCAAGAGAAGTTTGTCTTTCAAATTGTCTGTAATTATAGCATTTATAACGGTGTTATTTTGTCAGATTTACATTTATTCCTGCGTCTAAGTTTGCATTTTAGAAAAAAACTAAAAATGCAACAAAAAAGCTCTAAATATCACAACGCACTGGTAAAATGTATTTGAATTTTGAGTGAAAACTACAGCACCCCTAGAAACCTGAAGGTCTGTAGTTTCTAAAAATACCAAACTTGAAGGGATAATTTAGATTTACATATAAGATATGCTGCATCAACTGTCACGTGTGCTTATCCAATTTGTTCTGGTGTAAAATTCTACAAAATGCTGTTTTAGTTTGGGGGTTACTCCTGGACAAAAAAAAGTGGGTTACTGATACATATTGGGTATCGTTGGACTTGGCAGGATTAGGGCTTTTACAAACACAAAAAAAATTCATGTAAAATTAACTTTTCTGTGGAAAAAAAACTCAAGATATACATAATTTTTTAACAATTTTTTTTTTTTTTACATATTTCACCCAAAATTCACATTAAATCCCCAGAAAAGTCGCAAAATTCCACTTGCACGTCAAAGCCCATTTTAAAACGAAAAAAACAATATATAATTTTCCTAGTTTCATGGAGGTTTTTCTACAATAAAACCTTGTTAAACTGAACAAGTACAAAATGCTTAAAAACGGCTGGCATTTCGCGTAACCAAAATGGGAAATTCTGCTGGCACTTAAAGGGTTAATACACTTGCAAATTATCAAAAGAATGTGACAGTTTTTGCAAGGAACTTTAATTTACAGATACAGAGCAATTTTATCAGAGTGATTCATAAATGCAAATTTTTAGACTAAAAGTAATTTTATCTTAGTTTTTATAATGTATTTATGATTTTTTAATTCTGAAAAACCAAGCAAGCATTCTACCATTTTGAAGAAAAAATTGGCCACTTTTGTTCCTTTTTTAGTGAGCCCGTGATGGAGATTTTGTAATTACTCTGTTACTGTAAATAAGAGTAATCAATATGTCAGCTCTTAATGATATTAATCTATACAAAATATAGTTAAATGTGTGCTCAATGCAGAATAACCTATCCTGATATGGTACATCCATTACATATTCTGCATTCAGATCTGTGACCCTGTATTTACCACCTGTTTAGGGTAGGTATTAAGTCCAGTGCTTCTTTGCACCACTGATTTCATTGCTTTCATTTTCAATCTAGCACAAAGACATGGAATCCTGGTCCCATACTACTTAGCTCAATGTTCTCCCCAGAGGTTCTGGCAACTAAGTGACTGGCTCTCTTTATAGCAGACTTCAGCTCACTATGACCAACCCCAAACATTGTTTTTGTGTCAGGTGAAAATATGCATTTGCATTTCTATTAGTAGACACAAAGAGGCAGATTTAGCTACATTTGGTTAGCTCACAACAGAAAAACTCACCCATTAGCTTTTTAATCCCATAGGATTTTTAGAATCATATTTATCAAATAGTGATAAATAGTGATTGATAAATATGATTCTAAAAATCCCATAGGATGGAATCGGAAGTGTTTTTATCCTGTGGTGAGCTCTAATCTCACATTTTGCTAAATCTGCCTGTATGTCTATTAATAGAAATGCAAATGCATAAGATAAACATTGATAACAAGACAAACCTAGAAAGTTTATTTAGCAAGGTGAGAAAGATAAGATTAGCTAACATGATAAAGCAAGAAAGAAGATTGTAAATGATCAAAGTAACATGTTAAATTTGCTCTTTTTTAAACTTTTCAAATATTGCTCATTTGAAAATTATACTTTTTTTAAAAACCAAACTGTTCACATGAAGACCTGGGTGCTGGATGTGGCCTTAATGATGACTTTTAAGTCCCCATCAGAATTACAAAAAATGCGGAAAGCTTGGGCTCCATAATGTATTGTACATAGTTTTCTGTCTGGTTTTGGTATTTGTGCCTAGTTTGCTGTATAAGGTACAAGACACAGAATATTTAGGCTCAAATCAGCCCTGTACGTAACACTTGCCTTCACTTGGGGGCACATTTACTTAGTTTGAGTGAAGGAATAGAGGAAAATAGAGGAAAAAAAATTCGATTTTCGAATGTTTTTTTTGGCTACTTCGACCATCGAATTGGCTACTTCAACCAAATATTCTTTATTATTCTTTATTCAAATATTCGACCATTCGATAATCGAAATACTGTCTCTTTAAAAAAAATTTCGACCCCCTAGTTCGCCACCTAAAACCTACCGAGGCCAATGTTAGCCTATGGAGAAGGTCCCCATAGGCTTGCTAACAATTTTGTGATCGAAGGATAATCCTTCGATCGATGGATTAAAATCCTTCGAATCATTCGATTCGAAGGATTTAATCGCTCAATCGAACAAATTGCGCAAAATCCTTCGACTCCGATATTCGAAGTCAAAGGATTTTAATTTGGCAGTCGAATATCGAGGGTTAACCCTCGATATTCGACCATTGATACATCTGCCCCTGAGTGTTTCACTGGCCAAATCACCATTTAATTGAATTAATTTATTTTATTTATTTAATTTATTAAATTTTTTTTGTTTATTTAATTACACTGGAATTCTGTGATGATATGTTGCGATCGTATATTGCGTTAATTTAATATCACTCTTACAATATCACTTTAATATCACTCTTACAATAGCATCTAGAGACACCTATTGGTATGTTTATCTAAGCTATTTGCTAATTTTTATGTGATTTGGTGTAGTCATCGAAGGGTGAACTCTCGCATTCAATCATTAGTATACATTCCACTCAAAAATGAAAGGGCTGTGATATTTCCCTCCAGGGAACAGGGGCAAATTTATAAATGTGGCCCATAGACTTCAGTGCAAAATGTGGATTTTTGGCATAATGAGGAATGGCTTGGTAAGAGGCAAGGTAATGCATGCATCAGCCTTTTTTCCTATTAGGGTCCCAATGTCCTTGTTGGCCTTGTGACTAATAGGGATGCCACCTAGCTGGTATTTCACTGGCCTGATGGGTAAAAATGATGATTGATCCCAATGTTATTAATAGGGAAAAAAAGATAAATATATAGGAAGGCTGGAATTTTTTTCAAGAAAAGGTGGCGGCCCTAGTGACCAACAGGTTGAAAATTGGGGGCCCCCTGGCAGGGAAGCCCAGCAATTTAGTAATATGGGGTCCCATTATTCCTGATGGGGGTCCTGTGTACAAGTGCAAGGAGCAATTTTGCTTTAATAAATTACATTTTGCATAACCACTGCATACGTTTATGTGCCACTGCACTTGTGGACGTAAATGAGCCAAGGTTCCAATTTTCTCCATTAAGCAAGCCTACCTTTTCCTTAAAAAAAATACAGTTCCAAAATAATTTCTGAGAAATATATCACAGCATAAAGCCCTCAAACCAAGCTTACTGAACCCATGCCCCAAATCCTTCTTGTGGGGACTGGAACTGTATGCTTTCAACTCTTAAGCTTTTTTGTACCAATGAAAGCTCTTATGTACCCAGGGATGCAGTGCAGTCACCAGCCCTACAGATATTTCCCCATAACACTGTGAAACTATTTTTCAGGTTAATAAGCATAAACTTTTTTCTTTTCTTTAATTTAAATGTAGCCCTGCAAAAGGTACCAGCTTCTATGTTTGACAAGGGGAAGCAATATGCACTTAGCATATATATTTAAAAGCGGAAATAAGTCAGCACTAAATAAATAATAGATAATAATTAAATAAATAATTTGGATAAATATATAAATGTTGCATCTAATAACAACTATGAATCTATACCGGTGCTCATGACCAGAGGACTGCGCCTAAAGAAAGGGCTTGGATATATATCACCCTGTGCTGTGTTATTTTAGAGCACAGATTTATCAAAGTGTCTGAAATAACTCTTGGTGTGATAAATAAGCCTCATGGAATAACAAAGCATTAAGTGACAGTACCTGGCAGGAGATAAAATATAACCCTTTCAAAATAGGACATTTAGATGCATGGGGACTTGTGCTGAGTGCTGAGTTGCATGTTGCGTTTTTTTCTGTTTCTGCATCACTTATAATGTAATGCACACTTGTTTGCTTCATTAAATCCTTTCAGTTTTACTTACAGTATATGGTTCTTTCTTATAAATATAATCGAGCCATTATATAATTATCCTATTTGATGTTTACCAGAGCCAATGCTTCTTACTACTTTTCTAAGGGAACCCAATGTCCAAACATTGGTTTAGAACAGTTGTATGTATGTATATGTATGTATATTTTTATTTGCAAAGTGCTCCTTGAGGGCAAAGCACTGTACAACAAAACAATAAATTAGTAGTAACAAACAAGGGGTCTTTGGAATAAAAAGTAACAATAAGTGCAGTATTAGAAATACAATTCACATAAATATAAAAAATATAATTACAATACAGATTAAGTGCTCAGTGTCAAGGAAACAAAAGGCTAGAGGACCCTACCCCATAGGGTTTACAGTCTAAATGGGAGGGTAACATACAGACACAATTCAGAGGGGTATTAAGGTGCTGTGGGTTACAGTTTGTTACACCGTTATATTAGTGCCAGTTCAGGTGTTATCCAGGTGCTCCCAGAGGTAATCTTTGAGTTTTGTTTTAAAAACACCGAAGGAGGATTCTCTCCTGAGAGATTCAGGAATGGCATATAGAGAAACAAGAGATGAGATGTAGTTAGGTGCAGAGGAATGAAGGGCTTTGAAGGTTATGAGGAGGAGTTTATAAGTTATTCTTTGTTTTATAGGAAGCCACGATAAGGACTTCAGCAGCGGAGGGGCCTGTACCCTTTTGGATGAGAGGAGGATAATTCTGGCAGCAGTGTTTAATACAGACTATAGAGGGGAGAGATGGGAGTTAGGGAGGCCAGTTAGTAGAAGGTTACAGTAATCTAGTCTGGATAGGATGAGAGCATGCATGAGCATCTTGGATGTATCAGGTGAAAGGAAGGGATGGATTTTGGCAATATTGCGTAAGAAAAAGTGACAGGTTTTGACAGTGGTGTTAATATGATCAGAGAAGGAGAGAGAGGAGTCAAAGATTACCCCCAGACAGCGAGCTGAGTTGACAGGATTAATGAGCATGCCATCAATAGAGATAGTAAATAGGGGAGTAGGACCAGGCTTAGGTGGAAAGATGATAAGTTCAGTTTTTGTTAGGTTGAGTTTGAGGTGGCGCTGATTCATCCAATTTGAGATAGCCAGGAGGCAGTTAGAGATCTGAGCCTCTGTTTCAGCTGTTAATTAAGGGGTGGATAAATATATTTGGGTATCATCAACATACAGATGATAATTAAAGCCAAACAGTGAATGATCGGTTAGAAAGGTAAGAAGAGAGCCAAGATGTGGCCTGGTTACGGATGACAAGTGAATAGAGAATCTGCATCAGGAGAGAGTGATCAACTGTATCAAATACAAAGGATAGGTCAAGGAGGAGAAGGATGGAAAAGTGACCTTTGGCTTTGGCAACCTGAAGATCATTTGTAACTCTGCACAAAGCAGTCTCAGTAGAGTGATCAGGCCAGAAACCAGATTGTAAAGGGTCCAACAGATCATGGGTGTGTAGAAAGTTAGTAATACGGGAGAACACAATACGCTCTAGGAGTTTAGAGGCAAGTGGTAGAAGGGAGACAGGACGGTAGTTTGATAGACAGGATGGGTCAAGCGTGGCCTTTTTAAGAATAGGCTTTACACAGGCCTGTTTGAAAGGAGAAGGGAAGGTTCCAGAAGCTAGAGAAGAATTAAAGATGTGAGTAAGTAGTGGGGTAAGCTCTGCAACACAGTGTTTGAGCAGAGAAGAGGGCATAGGGTCAAGGGGGCAAGT
The DNA here is from genome assembly GCF_017654675.1 of Xenopus laevis. NCBI lineage: Eukaryota > Metazoa > Chordata > Amphibia > Anura > Pipidae > Xenopus > Xenopus laevis. The sequence continues at coordinate 62,050,544 of NC_054380.1, forward strand.
TGTGAGTGGGGAGGACAAAAGAAACTTGGAGACTTCAGACATTGTTACCGGAGGGAAGGAATAAAGACATGCAGAAGGGGGCTTAGGAAGGAGGAGCTGGTTTACATTAGTAGAGGTAGGCATCTGATTGTTGATGGACTCTACTTTGTCTTTAAAGAAATCAGCAAAGTCCTGAGGAGAGTGTGTCTGGCTGACTGATACTGTTGATGAGGGATGGAGAAGAGTATTGAATAGAGAAAACAGGCGTCGTGGGTTGGATTTGTGATTGTTTATAAGGGTACTGTAGTACTCTTGCTTGGCTTTTCACAAGGCAGAATTGAGGCAGGACAATAGAAATTTATAGTGAATAAAGTCTGCTTGCGTACGGGATTTCTTCTACATACGTTCAGCAGATCTCGTACAGGAGCGTAAGTATCTGGTTTGTGAATTCAGTCAGGGTCGTGGGTTCAGAGCACGTGTACGCTTAGCCTGTAAAGGGGCAAATGAGCCAATGGTTGAGGATATTATGTGATTATACTCACTTACCAGGATATCAGGATCAGACGTTTCCTTAAGGGAAATGAGACTGGACCTGAAAGACTGAGCTAAGGCTGGAAGGTCAATGTTACGTGTATCCCGGACTAAGACAGTGGGGGAAGAAGCAGGTGGGCACGGAGAGTGAGAGATGGAAAATGTGACCAAATTGTGATCGGAAAGGGGGAAGGGTTCACTGTTAAAACCAGAGAGAGAGAGTTTTTTAGTAAACACTAGATCCAGAAATTGGCCATCCTTATGGGTAGGGGTGTTTGTCCACTGCTGGAGCTCAAAGCAGGAGGTTAGGCGGAGAAAACGAGAGGGCCAGGGTTGTGAAGCATCATCAATGTGGAAGTTGAAATCCCCAAGAATGATTGCAGGGCTGTCAGTGCAGAGGAAGAAATAAAGCCAGGTGTCAAAGTCATAAAGGAAGGCAGCAGAGGAGGAGGCTGATGGGGGTTAGTGCAAGAAGACTAAGTGAATTAGAGCAAAAATGATCATGGATTAATGTGGATTGTTAGTTAAAGAGCGGGTGTTAAGAAGCACACAAGAAAAGGGAAGACAGGAAGAAGGAATCAGTCGGAATCTGAATAAGGTTAGAGAAAGTAGAGGAACAAGCAGATTTGCACAGATGGCATGAAAACGAGGTTGAATATATGTTGGTATGGAGCAGGGTCCAGGGTTTGGAGAGATATCCCCTGCAGCTACCAAAAGTAGGTAAAAGAGGGAAAAGATGTGGGAAAAGGATTTGAAGTGACGACATATCCGGGTCTTGTTAGTAACTGGAGGACAAAGGTGTTGCAATTAGTTGTAACGTGTATAGGAGCTGGAGTATGTGGAAGGGAGTAGAGAAGAAGATATGTAAACTACCTTAGGGAGCACCGTGCATGCAAACAGAGCAAAAATGATTAACTTTGCCATTGCAGTTTCTAGCAGGTAGCAGTGTTATGTCCTTAACGGAGTCCTCTGTGTTGTCTCTCGTTGTCTCTCCTTGTAGCTTTCCTTGTTAAACTCTTCCAGATCACTTTGAAATGAAGCACCCTTGCAAATGCTCACCCCAGCAAATGCTCTCCCCTAAAGAGATCTTAATAAATAGGGAGAGTAAAAGCTGGGAGCTGCTGCACACAGGTCTGGGGAATTACAACTGATTCTAATTGATCAAACACCAAACTGATCACCCAGCTGTGACAGAGAGTGAGAGCAGAGCAAGGCTCAGGATGAATACAGAGATAACCTGACTTACAAAGTTTGTTTGGAGAGGAGTTTATAGGGGGTCGTAAAATGTACAAGTTACAAAACTACAGGGAGAACTTATAATCAATATTATGTTACTTGTTTAGAAGTGGCAAATAAACAGTGCATACATATAACTCATTAAACAGTGGTAGGTGTAATGCAGATAAAATGCAATAGCAGTTTTAGCAGATTTACCAATAAATGGTGCAAAAATGCAAACAGGGCCACAGCAGAGATGGAAATAGCAGTTTTAGCAGATTTACCAATAAATGGTGCAAAAATACAAAGTTGTGCACTTAATCTTAACAAACTTGTTTTCTATTGTACGTTATAGGATGGAACTTAACATTACTATAATGGTTCATAGGATCCAATCTAAACAGCATAAGAATCCATGGAATAAGCCCAAACTCAACTTTATAACTTTGCCACAGAGCATATCTTGGCAGTTGGTCTACTTTCTCTCTAGTTGAATTGGGATGTTTGTGTAAGATGTCTTTCATTTTACTGTGTCTCTCACCACAGTATATTTTAATTATTTCTTATAATGTGTGTCTTTCCAGTATGTAATTTCTTACATTATAATATTGTACAACACTGGTTATCCAAGTAGTGCTATATAAATAAGTTACATACACAACTTGTTTTAATAGTTTTGGCTTTGTTTTTAGTATTGTGACATTATTGCTATTAAATATATGCAAATAAAAAAGAATTTGTCTAACACAAAGTTATATTTCATCCATGACTCTTCCTTTCAAAGATGTGGGTGACAAGTTTCCTACCATGATCTTGTGTAATGTAGACAGCTCCAGTAAATAACACCTTGCAACCAGCCAAAAAAGGGCCATGTCAGTTGATTAACTTGCTACTCGTGCAGGTGGCTATTCATGCGAGTGCCCAAAGAGCAACAAACTGATGCACTAGCCCACTCAATTATAGTGTGGACCCCTGGTGCACTAGCCTGCCCAGTGACTCTAAACATTTGGCTGTATTCAGTCATCTTTGCTACTATACATGTGCCCTATAGTTACCTGCAGAATGCGTCACATAAAAATCTCAAGTTAAGAGCAATATCACCCTAGTGAGCTATATGCTATAATAGCTGCTAAATTGCACAAGTTCAATTGCCCATAGCAACCAGTGTAATTTGCTGTTGTTTTTATTTGTCTTGCAGTAGACTGATCAAAACAAACTGTTTATTTCTTGTCATTGGCAGTTAGATTTTTGCAATTTACCACTTATGTTATTATTTCAGCTTCAGAGTATTTATAGCTCTGCTAAATGTAGCACATATCCCACCCTGCCTGTATTTGACTCTGCTTTTGATCAATCACTTTCCTCAATTACTTGCAGAAAAGAATACAGTAATTTATTATAGATGCTAGAACTGTCAGTTGGGTCTGCTCAATACATTTCTGTGTAGACATGAATTAAGTAAAAAATTAGGCCGCAGTAACTGAAACTAAGGTTTTTTTCTTGTACCAACACTTTCTGTTTAGCCATCAATATTCTCACATTAGTGAGACACATATATGTTATCTGACTTTCTACCCATCAAGATCAGCCTCCTCATTACAGTAATGTGACTTTTACCATACCTTTTCCTGGGCAAAACTCTCAGGCAAAGTAATTGATAGGCAAATCCTGGAATCTCCCATCTTGGGGCTGAATCCTAACTGGCAGGGTAACTGGAGGGGTACTAATTCCCACTCACTCCTTGTTGGGGTGTCAGACTGCCCATTCTATCTAGCTGATTTTACTCTTACTTCTGCAGTAAACTATGTAATGAACCTTTAAGATCATCATATGCACAGAAGGGTAAATGACGAGAGACTGGCTTACTGGGAGAGTGTGAAAGGAGGAGAGATTTGCATATTGTGAAAGGGTGAGAAACTGACATATAGGGAGCAGGGTAACAATAGGCAAATAACTAGAGGAAAGAAAGTGCTGAAAAATTAGAAAGGACAAGAAGCATGAAAAAAGTTAAAAAATTAGAAGATAGTTTAAAAAAAATCATAATAAAAGAGGAATCAGAAATGAAGATGTGCATAGAAAAATAACACATAGGGTGTCTGACAAGCAGTAGTTCAAGCAGTTGGAGGTGTGCCCAATACAAGTAAAAGACAAGATTCTGGTGCTATTGTGCCACATTTTTTGGGATGCTCATAAACACGGCACTTAAAAGACTCAAAAGAGCCTCTATAACCTTTATCTTTAAATAGTAACACAGGCTTTAAATACATTTTATGTATTCATGTCTACACAAATGAGGAACCAGTAAGTCAAGGTTTCTTTCTTAATAGTACCAATTCTAGTAATACAACTAATGATGCATGGTTCACACATGAAGAAATTCAAAAGAGACTAGAACATGTTAAGATTAACAAAGGTCCGGGGCCAGATGGTATTCATCCCAGGGTAATTAGCGAGCTTAGCTCTGTGATTGCCAAACCTCTTTACTTAATTTTTCAGGATTCATTGAGATCTGGCATAGTGCCGAGAGACTGGCGAATTGCTAATGTGGTGCCCCTATTCAAAAAAGGATCCCGTTCTCAGCCTCAAAACTATAGGCCAGTTAGTCTGACATCAGTGGTAGGAAAGGGGTTAATAAAGGATAAGATACTGGACTTCATAGCAAATCATAATACTATGAGTTTGTCCCAGCATGGTTTTATGCGTAATAGATCTTGCCAGACTAACTTAATTTCTTTTTATGAGAAGGTAAGTAGAGACCTCGATTCTGGGATGGCAGTGGATGTGATTTACTTAGACTTTGCTAAAGCATTTGATACAGTGCCACACAAAAGGTTACTTGTTAAATTAAGGAATGTTGGCCTGGAACATAGTATTTGTACCTGGATAGAGAACTGGCTAAAAGATAGACTACAAAGAGTGGTGGTAAATGGAACATTTTCTAATTGGACCAGTGTTGTTAGTGGAGTACTGCAGCGCTCTGTACTAGGTCCCTTGCTTTTAACTTGTTTATTAATGACCTGGAGGTGTGCATTGAAAGTACTGTTTCTATGTTTGCAGATGATACTAAATTGTGCAGAACTATAGGTTCCATGCAGGATGCTGCCACTTTGCAGAGTGATTTGTCTAAATTGGAAAACTGGGCAGCAAACTGGAAAATGAGGTTCAATGTTGATAAATGCAAGGTTATGCACTTTGGCAAAAATAATATAAATGCAAGTTATACACTAAATGGCAGTGTGTTGGGAGTTTCCTTAAATGAGAAGGATCTTGGGGTCTTTGTAGATAACATGTTGTCTAATTCTGGGCAGAGTCATTCTGTGGCTACTAAAGCAAACAAAGTTCTGTCTTGCATAATAAAGGGCATTAACTCAAGGGACGAAAACATAATTATGTCTCTTTATAGGTCCCTGGTAAGGCCTCATCTGGAGAATGCAGTGCAGTTTTGGACTCCAGTCCTTAAGAGGGATATAAATGAGCTGGAGAGAGTGCAGAGACATGCAACTAATTTCGTTAGAGGGATGGAAGACTTAAATTATGAGGGTAGACTGTCAAGGTTGGGGTTGTTTTCTCTGGAAAAAAGGCGCTTGCGAGGGGAAATGATTATACTTTACAAGTACATTAGAGGACATTATAGACAAATAGCAGGGGACCTTTTTACCCATAAAGTGGATCACCGTACCAGAGGCCACCCCTTTAGACTAGAAGAAAAGAACTTTCATTTGAAGCAACGTAGGGGGTTCTTCACAGTCAGGACAGTGAGGTTGTGGAATGCACTGCCGGGTGATGTTGTGATGGCTGATTCAGTTAATGCCTTTAAGAATGGCTTGGATGATTTTTTGGACAGACATAATATCAAAGGCTATTGTGATACTAAGCTCTATAGTTAGTTTAGGTATGGGTATATAGAATTTAATTAAAAGTAGGGAGGGGTGTATGTATGTTTGCTGTGTTTTCATTTGGAGGGGTTGAACTTGATGGACTTTGTCTTTTTTCAACCCAATTTAACTATGTAACTATGTAACTATCTGATATATTTATATAGTGTAACTTATATTTACAGTGTTGCTTCTACTAAATAGTTTATATGCTGTAAAAGGATACCATTTACCTGGTTTGCCTTTTTAGGTAAAGCAAAAAAGAGTTCTGGACAAGAGGAGCCAAAAAAGAATTCGGAACGAGGGGAACCCAAGAGTTCTCCTCAGGACCATACCTGTAATAAAAATTACAGGTGTGCAGCGGGACGACCGCCGCATGGTCCAGTTCCGGCGCCATCTTGCTCCTCTAAGGGCTCTGTGTTTCTTAAAGGCGCAGGTGCGCTTGTGTGATGACGCCAGCGTGCAATGGCGCCAAATTCAAAAAGTATAAATAGTGTGAAAGGGCTTCCAGAGTTTGCCCGTGATAGAATTTGAATTCTGAACTGATTATCCGTGTTTGACCCAGCCTGCTTCCTGACAATCCGACAATCTGTTTCCTGACCTTTGCCTGCCTACGACAATTCTTCTGCTTAACCCTTTGTTTGATCATCCGGTTTGACCCTTTGCCTGTTTGACGATTCTGATATCCGCCTGCCTCGACCCAGCCTGTCTGACCATCCTTCTGCCTAATCCTTTTGTACAGTGACCTTTTGCCTAAAATAAAATAATAGTCGTGCCCCTTTGCCTGCCAGAACTCCTCGCCTTGCTCCTCTCGAAAAATCCAGGTGGAATCTGAGTACGCTGAGGGCTCCTCCCGAAGCCAAAGGCTTGGCACTAGTTCTGGTTTAGGGTGCCGACCGTGACAATACCCCTTCCACTATACCAAGTATTGTAACTTACCCCGCACAAGGCAAGAGTCAAGGAGTCTCTGGATTAAAAATTCGGGCTGACCTTCTACCAATACTGGAGGAGGAAAAGAAACATGGAAAGAGTTAGAAATTTTGAAATTGTCAGGTAATTTAAGACGAACACAGGGATTAATATTGTGGATTATTAATTTCCACAATAGGGTAAGGACCGATAAACCTGGGACCTAACTTTAGAGAAGGAACCTTAAATTTAATATTCTTTGTGGATAACCAGACCAAATTTCCCACCTGATATTTGGGTGCCTCCCTGTGGTCTTTTGAGCGACCGTAGCTGCTGAAAGGGAATCATGTACCCCAGACCAAATCTTAGCAAAATGAGTCATAGAAGCATTAACAGAAGGTACAGAGGATAAACAATCACAGTAAGAAAAAGCCTTCCGATGCAAACCACTAACCATGAAAAATGGCGATTGACCAGTGGATGCATGAGATGCATTATTATAGGCAAATTCTGCCCAAGGCAACAACTCAGCAAGAGGATTGATTATCAGACACTAAGGGGCAAATTCACTAAAGAGCGAAGCGGCTAACACTAGTGCAAATTCCCCAGTGTGACGTCATTTCGCTACTTCGTTGATTTACTAACGGGTGCTGGCGTAAATTCGCTAGCGAAGTGGACCTACTCTAGTGCTACTTCGCACCCTTATGCCAGACGAAGTTGCGCTATGGAGATGGGACGTAACTACGCTAATTCACTAACTTGCGCATTTTACTGAACGTTACCTCTTGCGCCAGACTTGCCTTCGCCACCTCAGACCAGGCGAAGTGCAATAGAGTAGATAAGGATTGGTTAAAAAAAAGTTGAAATTTTTTCTAAGTCCCAAAAAACGCTGGCGTCTTTTCATTTTTTAAGGGTGATAGGCTGAAAAAGATCGTACATTTTTTTGGGGGTACCCTCCTTCCCCCCTACATTTCCTAACATATGGCACCTAAACTATACAGTGGGCACATGTGTAGGGCAATATAACACCTCTATTTTATTTTATGAAGCTTTCCCAGGCTTGTGTAGTGTAATGTATTTGCTGCTACATATACGTCCATTGTACTTTAACTTGGCGCTGTATGCAAATTAGGCATCGCTAGTGTAACTTCGCTTTCCTTGACGAATTAACGCTAGCGCAACTTCGCTACCGTTCGCCTCCCTGAGCACAACTTCGGATTTTAGTGAATTAGCGGCGCCCAGGCAAAACTTCGCCTGGCGAAGTGCGGCGAAGTGTGGTGAAGCCTGCGCTAGCGCAACTCTGCAGGTTAGTGAATTTGCCCCATAGCATCTTAGGAATTGCTCGAGGGACTGGTTAACTCTCTCCGTTTGACCATTGGCTTAGAAACGAATTGTACTCCTCTGTCGGATACAATATTGATCAGAAACCCATGCAGTCTAAAAATGTTAGAAATAAACAATTCAGCTAGAGTTTTAGCAGAAAGAAGGTGTGGGAGAGGCACAAAGTGACTTATTTTACTTAACCTATCAACCAAAACCCAGATCACGGTTTTCCCCTGAGAGGGGGGAAGTTCTACTATAAATCCATAGACAAATGAGACCAGGGTCTAACAAGCCTTGTGATAAATTCCTAGAAGATTTAGACCTTTGACAAACAGGGCAAGCATTGATAAAACATTGTACATCTTGTTTAAATGAGGCCCACAAACACTTCAGGATAACAAAGCAATAGTTTTGGTAATATCAGGATGCCCTGCCATTTTAGAATTGTGGGCTTCACTGAATACCTGCTCCCTCAAATTTTCAGGAACAAAAAATCTCCCAGAAGGAGTTTCCCCAGGAGCCGAAGTTTGTACCTAAGGTAAAAGTGTGACAAGATCTGACCCTAAAGCTGCCACAATCATCTCGTTAGGAATTATAGAAACACACTCTAAAGGTTCAGACAGGCTTGATTCAAAACTCCTACAGAGTGTGTCAGCTTTAGTATTTTTGGAAGCCAGCCTGTAAGTTAAAGAAAAATTAAATCTGGTAAAGAATAGAGCCCATCTGGCCTGTCTTCAAACACTTTGCTGATTCAATGTATAAAAGATTTTTATGATCAGTGTAAACTGCGATAGTATGTTTATCCCCCTCCAACAGATGTCTCCATTCCTCAAAGGCACATTTAATAGCCAACAATTCTCTATTACCAATATCATAATTGGCCTCAGCAGGCGAGAATTTCGCAGAAAAAAAAGCACATGATGCACCTTGTTGGTTACTGGATGCCTTTGAGGAAGAACTGGCCCTGCCCAAATTTCAATAAATGGTAGGGTTGTATCAGGGTAACGAAGAATAGGAGCAGATACAAATTCCTTTTTTAAGAGCTCAAAAGCTTGAATAGCCTCAGGACGCCACATACTGGGATCCGCACCCTTCTTGTCAGATCCGTAATTGAGGACACAACCAGAGAAATTTTTTTATGAATTGCCTGCAATAGTTTGCAAAACCTAAAAACCTTTGAGTTGCACGTAATGAGAGGGGTTGAGCCCAGTCTAATACAGCCTTGACTTTTCCCGGGATCCATCTCGAACCCCTTCCCAGAAATATTGAACCCTAAAAACTGTACCGAAGAAACTTCAAAGGTACATTTCTCTAATTCTGAGAACAAATTATTCCTCCTCAACCTGAGTAAAACCTCACGTACATGCTGTGGATGGTCACCCAGGTTAGAAGAAAAAACTTAAATATCGTCAAGATACACCACTACAGATAGCCCCAGTAAATCCCGGAAAATGTCATTGACAAATTCTTGAAACACTGCAGGGGCATTGCATAGGCCAAACGGCATGACCAAATACTCGTAGTGGCCATCCCTGTGTTAAAGGCCATTTTCCACTCATCCCCTTCCCTAATACGAATGAGGTTAAATGCACCTCAAAGATCAAGTTTGGTTTAGATGGTAGCATTCTTAACTTGGTCAAACAACTCAGATATTATCGGAAGGGGATAGCGATTTTAGGTTGTAATCTTGTTCCAAGATAATCAATACATGGGTGAAGACCCTCATCCCTTTTGCCCACAAAAAAAACCCAGCACCAGCAGGAGAATTGGAGGACCTAATAAAACCTCTTTCAAGATTCTCTTGGGCTTCAGGCAAGGAAAGAGGATATGTTCTCCCTCTATGAGGAGTAGACCCTGGAATGAGATCAATAGGGCAGTCGTATAACCTATGTGTGGGTAGTGTTTTCACAGCTTTTTAGGAAACCACATCCGCAAAATCAACATAGGAAGAAGGCAACCCCCCTCGAAGGAGGTAATTGCTACGATTTGAGGATAAATTTGACAAGAATCTATACACTTATATCCCCACTGAACAATCTCCCCAGTTACACAATCTATGAGAGGGTTGTGTACCTGTAACCAGGGTAACCCTAAAATTAGAGGAGAAGAAGAAGAACCCCTAATGATGTGAAAGGAAACACCTCAACATGTATATTGTTTGTACACAAGGCTAATACCATAGATTTTTGGGTTACCAGACCTGACCAAAGTGGACAATAGTCAAAATTCTCATAGGAGAAATAAGGGGAACAGAGGGTATATAATACCTTTCTGCGAAGGCAGCATCCAAGAAGTTCCCCAGCCGCCATAGAATCCACAAAGGCAAAAATATCAATGGAACCCCCAGGCCAGGACAAATTGACTGGTACCAAGATCCTAGAGGAAAATGGGGAAGAGGAAACTTTTCAACCCAAATGGAGCCCCCCTTCTCCATTTAGGCTTTGAAGTTTACCGGCCTTTTAGGACACTGGTGGAGAAAATGGCCTTTATCCCCACAATACATACAAAGACCTTGTGTTCGCCTTTGAGCCTTTTTTCTCAGGGGACAGATGAGTAACCCCTAATTTCATGGGGTCTTCCTGAGGAATAGGCAACAAAAAAAGGGTGTTTTATAAGCACTACTGGTTGAGAAAAAAAATAGGTACCCCTTTCAGCCCACCTCTCCCTTTGTCTCCTATCAATCTGGATGGGCAACCTCATAAGGTCATCCAGAGTGGACCGAGGAGGGTAATTTACCAAACTGTCCTTGACAATTAGCTACAAAGAGCTGTGTCATTCCACCCTGTTTCTACAGACAGCGGCAGAATTCTGTACATTACTCTATGACCCTAAATCCAGAACCGGTGCTAGGCTCCCTGGTCTCGAATCTTGCTTCTGCCTTTAACTGCCGCCTTTCACTTTGGGAGGAGCCCTCAGCTAATTGGATGCCGATAGGTCTTAATAAGAGAGGAGCCAAAAAAGGGTTCTGGATGAGCAAAGGGGCACGGTCGTTATATGGTCTTTAGAGGGAATAGACAAATCATAGTCAGGCAGGCCGGGGTCGGCGCGGGCAGAATACAAGCAAGGTAAGACAGGCAGTGGTCAGTTCTGGCGGAGTTCAAGCAAGATCAGGGTTGGTACAGGCAGGGTTCAAGTATAGTCAGGCAGGCAAGGGTCAAAACTGGTAGAATCAGAATAGTCAGGCAGGCAAGGGTCAGGATAATCAGAGTTCAGGATAGTCAGGCAGGCAAGGTTCAATATTGGCAGAGTTCATAGTAATCAGACAGGGATCAAAAACTAGTAATCAAAACTCAAGAAATCACACCCAGGAAACTAGCAAGTAGAAACTACAACGGGTAATGAGTTAGAGCAGAAAGCTCATTTCAATATTCAAAATTCGTGCCAAACCGATGATGTCATGACATGTCAAAACCCAGAAGTGCGCGCCACGTGCCAGAAAGCGAAGGGGAAAGGATCAGCGTGGCAGGTGTCCCCGCCGCCCGCTAGACCACCAGGGTGAGTCCTCACAGAAATGTTCTGATTAGCATATTGGCGATATTCATTAGGGAGGCGAGGGATGACATTTGCAATGCACTAACCTCTCCCCCTGAACCTCTGATGGATACACATATTAGGAGTCATGTTACAAAAAGATGTGCAAAGTGATTGTTAGAAAAAGTGCATCTTTCCTTGGTGTGCAAGTGATTGTTAGATGAGCACTGAGGGATGTGCTCTTGTGCCCTTTAGAGCTCTAGTACCTTTTTCATGTGTTCCCTAACAGCTGGCAGGTTACATGTTTTAGACTGCCTATTTCCACTGACACGTATCGCTGGAAACAAATCCAACAGATGTTTTCACCCCAATGAGATGCAACTAAAGATAAATAAATGATTCCAGACATAAAAGAACCACCCTTAGTGCTTATTCAAAGAGCTTCTGGGATCTGGTTGAGCTCCTTGCACCTGGTGCCTGTTTTATGGACTTTGCACCTTGCTTTGCCTTAAGTTTATGTCCCCTTGTATCATAGTATGTGTTCAAGTACAAATAAGGCATTTTTAGTTTTCTGTACAGGGAGATATATTATAATGCTTTTGACCTGGAGTTTTCCAGATAATGGTTTAATAACCCAATAAGATTACTTTGCCACCAGTATGGATTCATGCATCTTAGTTACTTATGCACAAGGTACTGTTTTACTATTACAGAGAAAAATAAGGGAAACAACCAAATAAAATACAAATTTAATAATTATGTGCTTAAAATAGTCTATGTGGTTGGTAGCCTTAATCTAATTTGAAGCTTTCCAAATATTGGGTTTCCAGATAACAGATCTCACACCTGTGTAGATCCACATCCATTTTTACCATAAACAAATTCAGATCTCACTGCATTAGGTTCAAATTCAAATGTTGGCATGCTAACCAAACCATTTTTCAAAGTGAATTTAACAGTTCAAAAAACAGAATATTTTCTATGGTTGTGAAAAGCATATGTTCAATAAAAGAGCCAAACTAATTTCCATTAGTCTCCATACTCAACTCCTTACTGACAATGCTTGAGAGTACATGCAATACAGAGGGGGAAGTGATTTTTATTTCTTGCTTGAATGCTAAGGGCATATCTATGAGCCTCGAACATTCCTGTATGTTCTTGCAGGAATAAACAGGATGAAGCTTTATCTGAGAAGTCGTACAGCATAAAGCTGGAAAGGGACACACTTGTAAAAAACAAGCAGCACCAGCATTCCAGATGTGATGAGCTAAGCTGAAATAGCTACTTTAATAATCCAATTTGCCTTTGTACACATTTCATAATGGGGCTACTTGTTCTGATAAGTCATCAGGTGTTTTTTCTTTTTACTTTTGAGTTCTGTGTACTTTTCTGGCCTCACCATTTTCTAAATTAATCCCTGCTGACAGTAAGGGACCCATTCACTAAGCTCGAGTGAAGGAATAGAGGAAAATAGAGGAAAAAAAATTCGATTTTCGAATGGTTTTTTTTGGCTTAATTAACCCTCGATATTCGACCCTTGATACATCTGCCCCTAAGTGATATCTTTAAAAGGACTGTAACATAGTTACTGTAACATATAGTACAAATGATAGCACTCTTCTTTTTTTTCTTTTTTTTTTAGTTCTGCAGCTCTTCTTTTTGGGATTAAAACTTCTCTTTCTTATTAATAACCCAATAAACTAGACACTGGTTTAAAAAACAGACTGAATAATTAACTTAAATGTAAAATATGTAATACATTAAAAATTAGACAAGGCTAGACACACAACCGCTTTGCTGTTTTGGTGACAAAATCCAGATAATAAATTAAATATCAGGTGGTTGGAGAGTAAAATTCAGCTATAGGTTAAATGCCCTATAAAATAGCCCTATTTCAGGCATTCACAATTACTCCATTGTGCCAGCCCGGATGTTGTTGTGATGGCCGATTCAGCCTTTAAGAGTGGCTTGGATGATTTCTTATTTATGCCTCTATACCTAATACTATAGATAAAATAACTGTATCTGTTTTAATGCATAGCAACAAGCTAAGTAATTTAGTATTTGGATACTTTACTTTGGACAACCGTACACTCATTCTGAAGTCAAGCTTTATTTTAAAATCAAGATAGGCCACCTGTGGCAGTACAGCTGGAGTAGAACTACAATTCTCAGTTTCTCTATTAAAGTGATACTGACACTAAAAAACAACTTTTCAAAATATTAATGTACACAAAAAATTACCTATGGGTCATGTTGACCTTGTTTGAATAATATGTCTGCTTTTGTTACTGGAAGTTCCTAAACCTGACTGTTTTGCCAACCTGACTGTACCTTCTCAACCTGTCAGTTAGAGTTTCTAATGCTAACGGACTACTGCTGCACAAACATGGCAGCCCCCTCTTAAAGGAACATGGGGAAGATATAGGTAATGTAAAATCATCAGTAAATACTTTTATGGCAAAATTATAAATAGCTTGCAAAGACAATGTTATGATAGATTTAAAAAAGAGGTGTGACTATCTCTTTAAGTTATTTTTTTTAATTATATTAAGTTATGTGCCAAAAAAGAATACCCCCCTCAGAACAGCTACATGCTATCTGCTATTGTGGGACAGGCTGCTGTCATTGTGAATATATTATTCACTTTTAAAAATACAGTTTCCAAAAGGAGACAGGAGACAAACAGAAGTGCACACATGATGGAAAAATTTCAATGATCCCCACATTGATAGTGGTTTTTAGGACCACTGATTTTCAAAATCTTTCAGAAAGTTACATCTTTTGCACATCCAGGAAGGGCACCACCTCACCTTTTGTACTGTTTGTGCCCCCAAAAATATGTCTGCTGTTGTTACCTCCCAAAAATATATTGACTGGATATATATATGCAAAAAGAAACCCATAACATTTAAAAATAAAAGTAATGTCTTTGTAGTTAAAAGCTTAATCCTAAGGGATCTGAAGACACTTAAATAAGGAAAGAACATCAGAAAAAATAACTACAGCCCAGCATTTTGAGCAGGGTAAACCCCAAGAGACATTGATGTTGAGGAAAGAGTAGCAAAAGGTCAGGCATTCAGGGGATCTTCAATGTCCAAATGGAGGCTGGTAAAAATAACAAATACTACATGCTGGTAACATTGGAAGAAAAACAAGGAAGGATTAGCATTTTGGAATAAGATTAACATAAAGTTCCAGTGGCCAAGCAGAGGGCAGTAAGCAACAGTGTCCTATCCTAAGGCCTAGAATGTGCCCCCACCTAAAGAATGGGACATCTGATAGTTGCTGCAGTTTGAGGAGCAGGTATCAGAGGGTAGGAAAATAGTGAGAGAAGGAGTGAAGCGGAAATGTATAGCTCTCTGCTACAACAATATAAATAACTGAAGACATTTTGTAAACAGTCCGGTCATAACCCTGAAACATTAAACAGCTCTGATGGGATCTGCTGGCTGAACTGCTCTTACACAGGTCTGGGCCCCACTATCTCAGTCTCTCTCTCTCCCAGTCTCCCTTGCTTTGTTTATCTGACAGTAATCTCCCCCTGATTTGCCCATCAGTGTGTTTAAAAGCCAGGAGAGTAAACCGGTGCCACTTGGTTCAGGTTTCTAATATTGAGCTGGACAACAGGAAATCAACCTAATAATAACTTTAATAACATTATAAACTGTAGAAACCCAAATAACTTTGTACATTGTGTATTTTTTTATGTATTTTTGTGGTATTCTTTCCTTATTTTGAATGAATTGTAAACAGACAATGAAATAATGGTTTGAATTTTGGAAGTGAATATTAAATTAAAATTAAATTATAAAATGAGTGAGCTAAGATGATACTCAAACCACAGGTACCCCTAATCTGTAAATAATTATAGCAGAATCAACCAAAATGTAAATGCTACAACAAATCAAATATAACATTTGTTGCTAATATATTTTGATTAGGAACATACAAAGTTCATTTGTAACCATCTGACTTCTGGATCAAATTAATGGGTGAAAATACTAATGTAGGCTGTTTGTTTTAGAATAAAGAACACAGACAAGCACCTTGCCATGTACTGAACATAAAGGTAATAAAGAAGGAACACTAAACTGTGAAGCCCACCATTGTGCTAACACAAGGACAGCTATCTGTTCAGGCATATGTGATAATGCATTAATCTCACTGACCCATCAGAGCAGGCACTATTTTTCTATTAATCAGGTATGTAATCTGAAGCCAACCTACCGACAATTAAAATATAAAAAATAAAGTGTCATTCTGTTAAATGGAGATAATACAAGGATGTAGGTGACCTAACAGCCCATGGCAGAAACACTCTTCACTTCAAATGCATTGTATTTCCCGAATAACAAACGGTAATGTTGTTGGAACAACAATAAATGTTTTTTAGTATTAATCTAGGGAAATAATGATGAAACACTTTTGTATTAATGACACCAATTAAAAAGCCATGTTTTGACTTCAAAGGTGTCAGCCCCTGTATGGTACCCAGAGCGACATAATCACTGGAGGATTTATATTCATTCGGAGATATATAGTGAATAAAGTACCCCCTTTTGTAAAATATAGGGATATTATAAGTTACCGAGGAGTTTCATGACCATATAAAAACACGAGGCCGAAGGCCGAGTGTTTTTATACAGGTCATGGAACTCCGAGGTAACTTCTAATATCCTCATATTTTACAACTGGGGGTACTTTATTTATTATAATACACAAATTTCAATGAGTCATGTGACAGAAATGACATCAGAACTCACCGTTTATAACTGATGACATCAGAACTCACCGTTTATAAGGATATAATTTACAGGATATTCATGGCTTTTGTGTATTATATATGTATTCATACGCATACAGACTTTCTATCATAACCTTTAAATAATGGGTATTATAAAATGTGGGAAACAAATAATTAGGTCAACAATATTTTAGCACCCACATGAATAAATACAAATCCAAAATACATATACAGGTACAGAACAGCATACTTAACTAGGTTTTGATAAATATCTGTATTGCTAGTTATTATAAATAATAGTACCAGGTAGATGAGATCTGTATCATGACTGGTAGTGTGTTAAAAATCTGTATCTACCTCACATTTTAATTCACGTGCTTACATGAAAAATAGTTATTTGTTCTAGTTAAGAACCTAAACCCCAAAGCATTCATGTTATTTTTCTCTCAAACAGAATTTTAAGTTGTTACTGCAAACTATTTAAAATAGTATACTTCACCTACACATTACACCAGACCTCTTCCGTATAATCTGCCTGTTGGAAATTCCAGAATTCCAGTAATACAACTACATATACATTTCTGAATTTCTGCATTTAAACAAATACAACACATAGTGGAGAGTGGGGGAAACTAGCCCAGCTTTGTGTTTCCGCCCAAAATTCTGTTAATACAAGGTATTTTTTTCTAAGGTATTTTTTTCTAATTAATTTCTAATTTACTAATTTTCTTCTGTAATTTTCTTTTGATTTAAGTTTTGCAGCACATTTATTTTTTTTTCAAAGGACCACCACCAATATATTTCTTGTATATAAAGATTTATTCACAGAAATATCTAAACCTGTCTGAAAAATAATAGATATTTATAATTTTAATATAAATCTATATGTATATCTATCTATCTATCTATCGATAGATAGATAGATAGATAGATAGGTATATATATATATATATATATATATATATATATATATATATATATATATATATATATATATATGCAATAAGAGTTCTTCCAGGGCATGACTGCCCAGCTGCCTGTACCCCCCCTCCCCCATTTATTAACATACTATACAAATTGTATGGAAGCTCTTGGACCAGCAAGGCTTGTGGGAATGAAATGAATAAATGGCAGAAAGATAAATAAAGAAAATTGAATTTTTTGCTTAGGATGAGTCCTATGTACATTTTGTCATTTTTTTCTGGCTGACTTATCCCAGTTCGTTCTGGCTCTGCAAAGCAGGGAGTTCCCACTGGCGAGAGTCTTTGCAACCAGGGCCACTGGCTGGGTCAGGATGCCGTGGGACCACACAATCGGCTGGTGCTCACCACTTCCTTGAGGTAATTTTCTGGTTTTCCAGCCACCATAAAGGGCCAAGTCTGGCAAAATGAGAAAAATAGAATCAGGTGTTTGTGAGAGGCAGTCTTTGGCAAGAGACAGCCAGCTTTATTCATTAATTCTGTACCATTAACTGAAGGTCTCTGTGCTAGTTGGTGTATCTCGATGTCTGCACAGCCTGCATGGTAGAATAGTACAAACCAAACTAATATAGAAAATTTTTGTGTGTAAGTGTGTGTGAGACAGAGACTTTGCTGGTATAGTACTTGCTGGTAAAATACTAGACAAACTAGTATAGAAAACCTGTGGGTGTGTGAGAAAGAGGCATAAAAAGAGAGTGAGAAGGTTAAATGTGACTATCTGTGTGGGATGAGAGCGGACGCTGTAATGATTAATCATCATGTGGCTGCTCTCAGCTCCGGGATCTACTTACACAATTTATTTGTTACCATGGGAATTAAAAGAAAATGCAGCTATCTATATATATCTATGCTTTGATCACTATCAGTCTATTATATCCCACTGTACCAATTTCACATTCACAAATCTTTCAACTTGCCATGCAACAATGTAGCCAGTTACCATTTGACATTTTTCTTTGAAATTGCCCTCTCCGTATACATATATTATTTTTTATATGCCCGTCTATCTTTGTATCTATCTAGTTATCTAACATCAGTCTATCTATCTATTTATGGTATTTGTGTTTTCGACTGAAACAAAAATGCAACTATGTCCCCTACTTACTAACTGATTTATATATGATCTTGATACATTTTAGATTATAATGAATATAGGGAATTAATTATATTTCTTCTTTTTATTGACTGAGATGTAGTGTATTGGTAATAATTGAAGTTGATTTTATTAATAATTACATAATTTGTTTAGGTGCCAATTTACAATTAGTAAACCTTACTATTTCAATGTTAACAACATATTTATCTGTTGAAATTAAGGCATCATGGGCAAAGAAACTAGATAAAAAACAACTTAGTATCTTTTAAACTCTCAATTTACACAGTCTGTAGCTAACATAAGTTTGTAAATTATTTCTAAACAAAACATTCCTAATATATGGAAAATAAAAAAAAAACTTGTGTTCAGAAAATGTTGTGCTGACATATCTATTGCAGTAGTAAAAAAAATATAATGAAGCTAAGGTTCTCAAAAGAAGGCTTTAGGGTACTGTATTTATTTAATTTTTAATAATATTGAGACTTATAATTATGGACAGATAAGGGAGCTGGTGCACCCTGAATCATGGTATTTTAACTAAAATAAAGTGTCTGTCTCACAAATTCATCTAAAAAATCACAAAAAAATTCTGCTTCATGTAATTGTCCGACTGCCGACATATGGAAAATGCCCTTGAATGTATTTATTTTGTTTCGTAGAGACTGAAAGAAATGCTACTGCCACTACTATTACTATAAATAAAATAGGACAGAAAAACATACCAGGTTAACTGGATGAATGTAGCCATTTTCATACTTGTCATTGGCTAGAATTTGACGCAGGTGAGCTATATAGCTAGATGCAAGACGCAGAGTGTCCAGCTTGGATAACTTGGTGTCTGCAGGCACCCAAGGCAAAGTGGTCTTTAGTTTAGAGAAGGCTTTGCTTAGCACCCTCATCCTGGCTCTCTCCCTGGCATTGGCTGCATTCCTCTGGACCTGCTTGCCCTCCTGGTTGATGGTGCCCAGTGAACTTTTCTTGCTGGGGTTTTTTCTCCTTTTGCCCGAAGTTCCTCTACCTTTTTTTGGTGAACCGCTGTCGCAAGTTGAACTCTCCTCATTGCTGTCGTTGGATATGCTAAATTCCTTATTGGGATCCAGTTTGATGCTATTACATTCCAACATTTCCATGTCTTGGAAATCCTCCACATCACTGAGAGAACCAGTGGACATGATCTGTTATGCTGCTCCTTCCCTTGTAGGATCAAGGTGTGACTGAGTGCAATAGAAATGGGATGTCTTTGATTAGCACCAACTGGAAGGGACACGCCTGTTGCCAGTGTTTTTCTAAGTAAGAGTACTCTGGAATTTGATGTGGACAGTAGTTGTTTATTTATTGGATGGAGGGGCGGTTATGGGAGGTTCTGAATTTTAATAGGGCAGAGCCTTGCAAAAAAAGTATTATTATTATATACTCCTCTGCTGCTTACACTGCTGATTAAATAGCAGCACCCCGGTTCCACAGCAAATATAGGAAGATCCTGTGTTGGAACATTTGCTTCTGTCTCGCTCCTGCATTATTTTATTATGATTCGATTGGGAATGTAAATTGTATCACTCACTGTATCTATTGCCTTTCACAATAAAAAAACAGCTATCTCTCTCTCTCTTTATAAATTTGAAAACAGAACAGTCATGCAAGCAAGCAGATTGCAGATCGTAAGTGGGACATGTATAAAAAAATAAATTCCACTTTGATTTATTTTGTATAGAAAAACAGAATGCAGAGACTGCCTCCTGATGTGGCATTAGGTAAAAAGAAGGCAGTTTTTATACCACAAATCAGATCAGCAAAAGTAATTTAGGGGCATAGTGGGATACAATAACTTGTTATCCTGCACAGCTAAAATCAGCAGTGTGAGAAAAAAATACATCAGGTTCACCAATCTTGGTTCTCATGTCATATAATAGCAGAGTACAGACACTCAAAGACTGAGCACTAGGTTTTAAACCCTCCTGATCAAGCAGCCGAGTCCACTCAATCCAGTTGGTCAGCCTTTGGCTTCTCACCCTGTTACAGGGGGTCAGAGGGCAATGAATCTTATTACAGGCTGATTATATTACAAGGGTCGAGATATGAGGAGGCTTATTCTGCCAGTATTGTCAGATAGCTATTAATTGTATTATTAAATGTGCATGTGCGATCCTTAATTCATATGTTGTACAGTGTAAGGGCTTGTATGTACAGTCAACAAATAAGTACATAGACATAAAATTATTTTTGCTGATAAATATGCAACTGAATAGCTTTTTCTAATGGATGAGAATATAACAATATTCTAAGATACTAATGCAGAGGAATAAAAACATTGTAGATGTTACTTTTTCAGTAAATCCTGCTGATTGCTTCTGTCCATATACCATAATGATTCACACAGAATCCCTTTTTAATCTATAGGATAATATATTTAAATCTGTGGTTCATATTCAGAGTAAATATTTGAATATATTGTATATATATTTATATAATATGTATGCTTTCCTCTTTAAATAAACAGTTACTCACCTATATCCTTAAATAGCACATGATATAAAAAACAAATAAGATTTCTTGATATTCAGTATTTCAGTTTTCTTTCTTATATTGCCTTTGACATCTCTTCACAACATTGTGATTAGGCCCTTTTCAGGAAGCCATTTATCCATCACATAAGGATAGGGTAATGTCAGTGATATGGTATACATGGAGTTTAGTTATCAAGAAAAATGAAACAAAAGTGTTTTTTATTGATGGGCTACCAAAAATGTTTCCTTGCAATCAGCAATATTCCAGAATAGTTTTTTGTTATTTTTAATTCTTTGCTTTATTTCATCCCACAGGCAAAATGAAAGCTAAATAATGGTGATAAAATACTGCATGTCACAAATATAAACAGAAGTCATTAAAATATTTTTGTCCTAGGCAAGGAAATATGTAATATAATTATCCTATATACAAAAGAGGACTTATCCCCCTATCCCGTTGCACTGTGGAAAATTAGACACAATGTATTACAGTAAAAAGCAATATTTATTAATAACCATGCTAGTGAAACAAATTAAAACATATTTAAAAAAAAAAAAAAAAAAAAAAAAAACCAACAGCGCTGCTGGAAACAAAAAACGGGGAATACCCTGATGTTAATTAGTGATCACTATTTTTTATACTGGTTGAAAAACCTTGCGTAGGTAAAAAAATGTGGTTGGAGCAGTATAGATAGTTTGGTAAAGCGTATTAGATGTGAACTCCCGGCAGAAACCACATTAAGGGCATGTGTGCCAAAATGTCCCTTCTTCTCTGTATAAGAACTATATCCCAAGCAGGGTAGGGGCTGGCTCCCCTTGCAAGTCCCTCAGGGGAAGCCCCTTGAGCCGAGGTTAAATGCAGGGTAAGTAAGGAGTTAGCTGTAGCAAACGCTGTATCCAATGTAGTAGCCTAAAGGCTATATATGCAGAACCCCAGTTCAGTATGCCAGCAAAAGGTTTCCTATACTTGCCCTTGTGTGGATATCGTCCGTGGTGTGGAACGCTCACAAATATCCGTCAGATCATCCCCGGGATAAAAACTGCATCCAATCCGCAAGGGAAAAACACCGCTTAGAGCCCAGCAGCGCCGAACTACTCGACAGCTGTTTCGCCACGAAAGTGGCTTTGTCAAGTCAAATGGCAAGTGGCTCTTGACAAAGCCACTAATCTAATACGCTTTACCAAACTATCTATACTGCTCCAACCACATTTTTTTACCTACGCAAGGTTTTTCAACCAGTATAAAAAATAGTGATCACTAATTAACATCAGGGTATTCCCCGTTTTTTGTTTCCAGCAGCGCTGTTGGTTTTTTTTTTTTTTTTTTTTTTTTTTTTTAAATATGTTTTAATTTGTTTCACTAGCATGGTTATTAATAAATATTGCTTTTTACTGTAATACATTGTGTCTAATTTTCCACAGTGCAACGGGATAGGGGGATAAGTCCTCTTTTGTATATAGGATTATTGCTTTAAATGTGGCGGACACCCCTCCCCCCTTGCACTGATATATAATTGAAGGCTGGCGCAACTGTGGATGTCTGCTTCTTTTTAACCCGGCGTTCTAAAATATGTAATATATTTACATTTATTTGAATTTGGGAAGGGATGAGATGCAAATTCAAACAGACACAAGCAAATATAATCTAAACATGCCTATAGACAAATTGTATAGAAAAATCATAAAGAAATCATAAATAAATTTTTATTAGAGGAGAATTGAAACTTATGCAGCAATTTACTAGATACTGTACTCTCTGTTTATGAAGCCACTGGCCAGTGCTGAAGATAACAGAGATGCAAATTATTCAGTCCCTGTGTGAGTAAGCATATCAGGATGGGAGACTGTACAGTTATTATATGATATCCATTAAGCTTTGCTCTTTGCAAACTGTAACGCTCGCCTTCCTGTGCAGATAATGCTGGGATGAATAGTGACTATTGGGAAAACAGAGCAGCCACACTTATTTATGAAAGAATGAATGATTACGTCTTCTTTGTAACAGCTCAATTTGTTAGTGCAGTTATTACGCTGCATGTTAATGTACTATATCCCTTTTATCAGAGTATTTTAATAGAAAACAGAAATTTATAAAAAAAGGAAAAAAAACCAAAAGAAAAATGATGAAAACTGACATATACAGTATACTAAAATACATATTCTATGTATTATAAATGCTAATGTGTCACATAATCAGAAAATGCTTTTATATAAATAGTCTGTTTATAAGATTATTTTCTGATTTAGACTATAGGAATTGCCCTGTATAATGTACACAGCTAATTCAAAACTTGTTTTATTTTTGTAAAATTCTAATTACATAGATTCAAACTGCTGCTGTGTAAAAGCCCTGTCCAACTACCTCTTTATTCTTTCATCACCTCCCTTCTTTCACTGTGTGCCTTAGTGTTCCCACCATCATCCCCCAATATGTCCTGTTCCCATACACCCCCTTAAAGCCCCCCCCCAAATACTGAAAAATCACCTCATTTGAATTAAATCTCTAAAGAAAAATAATACAGTTCACAAAGAATAGGACTGCCTTCACCAGTCCTTAGGAACAGTATTTCTTTCAGCTCTTCCATCTGTCTTGTGGAAGTGTCAGCATTTGGAATGTGATATGTATTGGCCTCATGGAAGGTGCTGTTATTTAAGGCAGAAGAGTGTGAAACCAACAACAGGTCAGTGTTTTTTCCTTGTAAGAAAATACTATGAATTTTAAGAAATATAAGATGCCTGTTTACCTTTGGAATCAACCAGTAGCTGCATGCATTTTGCATGTTGATGTGTACACCCTTTTGTTATTTATAAGTACTTGTTAATATGGGTATGCAACCTGTTATCCAGAATGCTCGGGACTTGAAGTTTCTGTTTCTTTCTGTAATTTGGATCTTCATAACTTAAGTCCACTATAAAATCATTTAAACATTAGATCTTGGTTCCCCAACCTTTTTTACCCGTGAGCCTTCTAATGTAAAAAGAGTTGGGGAGCAACACAAGCATGAAAAAGTTCCTTGGGGTTCCAAGTAAGGGCTGTGATTGGCTTTTTGGTAGCCCCTTTGTGGACTGGCAGCCTACAAGACGCTCTACTTGGCACTATACTTCATTTTTAGCCTGGAATTCAAAAATAAGCACCTGCTTTGAGGCCACTGAGAGCAAAATCCAAGGGGTTGGAGAGCTACTGGTTGGGAATCACTGCATTAGATAAACCTAATAGGCTCTGCTTCCAATAAGGATTAATTACTGTATGTCTTAGTTTGGGTCAAGTACAAGCTACTGTTTTATTATTACAGAGAAAAAGGAAATTTGGATTATTTGGATAAAATGGAGTCTACAGGAGACGGCCTTTCCGTAATTCATAACTTTCTGGATAACAGGTTTCCGGATAACGGATCCTATACCTGTAAAAAAAATAAAATAAATAAAGGTAGTTCCTTCTTTCCCTATTCCAGAAGATATGAATACATCTGTGTCAGACTTACCCAACCGGGTGGAACCACTGACGAGAGGAAGACAGCCCTTACAGCTCCTCAACTAGTACACCCTCCAAATGGGAACAGAGGGAGAGCAGTGAAGGCGTAGTAGGGGAGTCTGGATTCCTGGCGAAGTGCGCTGGTCTGTGAAGAAGCAGGTCGGGTGCCTGTGAGGATACAGGAAGGCACGGGTTAAGTTTGCTGAGTAGTTGAAACAAGAAGGACGTGCAGGAGCTGGACGAACAATCACCTAAGTGTTACTGCTGGCTCGGGATGAAGGAGTCGTTGATGAACAGCAGGCTGGCACCGATGACACTTGGGCTGCTACACAGAACTTGCGAATATGGTAAGAGCGCACGTTGGTAGGATCACAGGAAATAGGCTCCCAAGACGAGACAGGATTGGAGACGAAGTTGGGTAACTGGATCGGCAGCAAGGATCACTTCCGTCGATAGGCAAGGGTCGAGGTAAAACGTAATCGAGAGACAGGCAAAGTTCGGCAACAGGTGATCAGATACAAGCAAAGGTCCAAGGGTTAATTCAGCAGCGAAGTCAGAAAGCAGGCAGGGATTCGGCAACAGGAGATCAATACATCAAGCAGAGTACAGAGGGTTAACACAGAAGCGTAGTCTTAAACAAGCAGGTTCGGCAACAGGAATTCAAAAGGTCAAGCAGGGTTCCAAGGGGTTAAGCAGGAGCGTAGTCAAGAGCAAAGCAGGGTCAAACCAAAGTACAAAAATATTCAGATAACTTTTACTCACAACAGCTAGAAAGCGATGTCCGAGCACTGGGAGAAACTCTGCGCCGGCAGAAATACCCTTGCCTGCGTCATCACGCTGCGCCCAGCAATTCCCCTGCGCCAGCGTCAAGGCGCCTGCGCCGTGACGTCACTGGAACGCATCGCGCTGAGGATCCGTGTCTCCCAGAATCGCGGTAAGTACCTGACATTGCCCCCCCTTAGGAACGGCCTCTGGACGTTTACCTGAGAAGGCTTGTTTGGATACTTCTGGTGAAACCTTTTCAAAAGATCAGTAGCATGAATGTTATCAGTAATTTCCCAAGAGTTCTCTTCAGGACCATACCCCTTCCATTTGATAAGGTATTGAAGCTTCTTGTTCCTGATCCTAGAATCCAAAATCGATTCCACCTCGTATTCCTCATGATCGGAGACGATAATGGGATCTGGAGCTAAGGACCTACGACCCTCAAACTGATTCTGGACCACCGGTTTCAGAAGTGCCGTATGAAAAACTGGATGAACCCGCAAGGACCTCGGAAGAAGAAGTTTGAAAGCAACAGAATTAATTTTCCGTAGGATCTTGAAGGGTCCAATAAAACGCTGTGCCAACTTCTTCGTAGGACAATTAAGTCTTAAATTAATAGTTGAAAGCCAAACCTTGTCCCCAACTTTAAACTCTGGATCAGGGGCTCTCTTCTTGTCAGCAAAGTACTTGAAGTTTAATTGGGCCTTGCGTAAATTCTGACGCAAAGTTTCGAGATTCGATGACAAAAACTCAAGTCTCTCTTGAGCTACAGGAACCGACACCACCTGAGGAATACCTGGAATCATTGTTGGATGAAACCCGAGATTGGAAAAAAAAGGAGTCTGTTTTGTGGAAGAATGAACCGAGTTATTGTAGGCAAATTCTGCCATTGGAAGAAGAGAAGCCCAATTGTCTTGAAGAAAGGACGAAAAACATCTCAGGTATTGTTCTAATGTTTGATTCGTCCTCTCCGTCTGTCCGTTGGTTTGGGGATGATAACCTGAAGAAAAGGATAACTTGATCTGTAACCCTTCGCATAACGCACGCCAAAACTTAGAAGTGAATTGTACTCCTCTATCTGAGACAATGTCTTCCGGAAGGCCATGAAGTCGAACAATCTCATGAATGAATATTTTAGCCAGTCCAGGTGCTGAAGGAATGCCACACAGAGGGATAAAATGAGACATCTTCGTGAGTCTATCTACTACAACAAAAATAGTAGAAAAACCTTCAGAACAAGGAAGGTCCGTAATAAAATCCATTGATATGGAACCCCAAGGGCGATCAGGTACTGGCAGTGGATAAAGGAGACCTGAAGGTTTGGAAGTAGCTCCCTTGCATCTGGCACAAATCTCACAGGAGCGAACGAACTTCGCACAATCCCCTCCCAAAGTAGGCCACCAAAAATGACGACGAGCCAAATCAAGGGTCTTACGAAAACCTGAATGTCCAGCCAGTGGAACATCATGAGCATAGCCCAAAGCCTCCAATCTGAGGACTAAGGGAACAAAAAGTCTATTCCTGAAATAGTAAAGACCCTCGTGAGCTTCTAATACAGGAGTACAAGGAATGGATTCCGGTGTGCAGAACTCTTTCACTTTTTGAAGAAAGGAGGGTTGAAGAAGCAAAAAAAAATTTGGCTGAAGAACAGGATCTGCTCCAGACGACCGAAAAGGATCCACAGAAAACATCCGCGACAAAGCATCGGCTTTAACATTTTTAGAACCAGGCCGGTAAGTTATGTGGAGTTGAAACCTTGAAAAAAAAGTGCCCAACGAGCTTGTCTTGGTCGAAGTCTTTTGGCAGAAAGCAGATATTCTAAATTCTTATGGTCAGTAAGAACCAGAATTGGATGTGCCGCACCTTCCAAAAGATGTCTCCACTCTTCTAAGGCCCACTTAATGGACAATAATTCTCTGTCTGCAACATCATAATTTTGTTCTGAACCAGATAACTTCCTGGAAAAGAACGCCACTGGATGCATAAGACCTTGAGGAACAGAACGCTGAGAAAGTACGGCTCCAATAGCAACTTCAGAGGCGTCAACCTCAAGGATAAAGGGCAGAGAAGGATCCGGATGTGTAAGAACAGGGGCTGTGGTAAAGGCTTTCTTCAATTGCTCAAAAGCTGACTGAGCAGAAAAAGACCACTGAAATTTCACCTTTTGTTTCGTGAGATCCGTGAGTGGTTTAATGATGCCAGAAAAATTACGTATGAATTTGCGGTAAAAGTTAGAAAATCCGATGAACCTCTGGACTGCCTTACGATCATTGGGGGTTGGCCAATCCAGGATTGCCGAGACTTTCCTAACATCCATGACAATTCCATTGGTGGATATCACAAATCCTAAGAATTGAATTCGATGCTTCTCAAATTCACATTTCTCCGCATTAACGACTAAGTGATGAAGGCGTAGCTGAGAAAATACCTCTCGCATGAGTCTACGGTGCTCTTCTAAGGAAGTTGAATAAACCAAAATGTCGTCTAAATATGCCACAACAAAAGTATCCAAAATGTCCCGAAAAATGTCATTAATAAAGTGCTGGAAAGTTGCTGGTGCGTTACATAAACCTGAACGGCATGACAAGGTACTCAAAATGCCCGTACCGTGTGCGAAAGGCCGTCTTCCATTCGTCACCCTCTCTCACTCGAATTAGATTATAAGCACCCTTCAAATCGAGCTTAGAGAAAACGGTTGCTGAACGCAGTCTTTGAAAAAGTTTGTGAATTAAAGGAAGAGGGTATCTGTTCTTGATCGTTACTTTATTCAATTCACGATAGTCGATACAAGGTCGAAGTGAATGGTCCTTCTTTTCTACAAAAAAGATGCCTGCCCCTGCCGGAGATGTGGAGGATCTAATGAAGCCTTTTCGAAGATTCTCATCAATATAGTCCTGTAGAACCTTCAGTTCGGGTTCGGAAAGGGGAAAAATCCGACCAAAAGGAATAGGTGCACCAGGGAGTAAGTCAATAGGACAATCATACGTCCTGTGTGGAGGAAGAATGTCCGCTAATCTTTCATTGAAAACATCAAGAAATTCATGGTAAACGATCGGGACTGTGGATAACAAATCTTGATTCTTCTCAGAAGCACAGACCAAGGCTTGTTGAAGGCCAGGTGATTCTCCTTGAACACAATTCTTGAGACAAAAGGAAGAAGACAAGAATAACTTTCCTGAAACCCAATCAATAACTGGGTTATGGACCCTCAACCATGGTAGCCCAATAATAATTGGAAATAGGGGTGAAGGAACCACATCAAAACGGATAGTTTCATAATGAGACTTGTTTATTGTAACATTTAAAAGTTCAGTCTCAAAGGAAACAGGCCCAGAATTCAAAGGTGAACCGTCCGCCATCCTGATCAATACTGGTTGAGACTTTGGGCGTAGAGGGAAACCATGGATACGGGCAAAGATAGAGTCAATGAAACAGCTACTGGCCCCAGAGTCAATGATTGCTGTCACTTGCACCTGTATTCTTCCCCACTGTAATGAGAGCACAAGAGAAATATGGGAATTCTTTAACTGCAAACGAGGTCCCAACCCAACCCTACCGGAAGTAATATTACCATCAGGGCGGAGAGGACATGTCCGCAGGAGGTGACCAGCAGCACCGCAATAAAGGCAAAGATTCAAACGTCTTCTCTTCAATCTTTCCTCAGGACTCAGGCCAGGGCGGGTTAAGCCAAGTTGCATTGGTTCGGGTTCAGCGGTAGGAGTGGAAGAAGTGCCTGGGAAAGGAGCCCTGGGAACCATCCAGGAAACGGGAACAGAAGACTTTTCCGTACGTCTTTCTCTCAGGCGTCTGTCAAGCTGGATGGTAAGATGAATGAGCTCGTCCAAAGGAATAGGCACTCCAACTCTGGCTAATTCATCTTTTAGCTGCGTTGACAGTCCTACTCTGTAATGATGTCTGAGAGCGGACTCATTCCAGCTTGTGTCCACAGCCCACCTGCGAAATTCCGCAGCATAATCCTCCACAGGGCGCTTCCCTTGCGTGAGAGAATGTAAAGCAGCTTCTGCGGTTTCGGGGCGCTGTGGATCATCATATAAGGAAGCCATGGCAGCAAAGAAAGTCTCTACATCTTTTAGAAGAGGGCTATCAAGTTCTAAGAGGCGGTGAGCCCAAGTTTGAGGTTCGCCTTGAAGAAAAGAAATAACGGTTCCCACTTTAACTTTTTCGCCGGCATAGGTCCTGGGCTTCATAGAGAACAGTAACCTACAACTGTTCCAGAAAGACCGAAACTGCTTGCGATCTCCGGCAAACCTCTCAGGTAACTGAATCTTTGGTTCAAGATGTCCAGACGCAGATGCTGGCGAGGAATCAACATCATCAGCGGGGATTTCCGTTAAACGAGCTTGAATGCTTTGGTAGCCACCTTGCAAATCCTGGACAGCACGTGTCAAAGCCGCCATTTGCTGGGACAAAGTCTCTAGGATATTGACTTCCTCTACTGGTTCCTGTTGATAGGGCTCGGACATACTGTCAGACTTACCCAACCGGGTGGAACCACTGACGAGAGGAAGACAGCCCTTACAGCTCCTCAACTAGTACACCCTCCAAATGGGAACAGAGGGAGAGCAGTGAAGGCGTAGTAGGGGAGTCTGGATTCCTGGCGAAGTGCGCTGGTCTGTGAAGAAGCAGGTCGGGTGCCTGTGAGGATACAGGAAGGCACGGGTTAAGTTTGCTGAGTAGTTGAAACAAGAAGGACGTGCAGGAGCTGGACGAACAATCACCTAAGTGTTACTGCTGGCTCGGGATGAAGGAGTCGTTGATGAACAGCAGGCTGGCACCGATGACACTTGGGCTGCTACACTGAACTTGCGAATATGGTAAGAGCGCACGTTGGTAGGATCACAGGAAATAGGCTCCCAAGACGAGACAGGATTGGAGACGAAGTTGGGTAACTGGATCGGCAGCAAGGATCACTTCCGTCGATAGGCAAGGGTCGAGGTAAAACGTAATCGAGAGACAGGCAAAGTTCGGCAACAGGTGATCAGATACAAGCAAAGGTCCAAGGGTTAATTCAGCAGCGAAGTCAGAAAGCAGGCAGGGATTCGGCAACAGGAGATCAATACATCAAGCAGAGTACAGAGGGTTAACACAGAAGCGTAGTCTTAAACAAGCAGGTTCGGCAACAGGAATTCAAAAGGTCAAGCAGGGTTCCAAGGGGTTAAGCAGGAGCGTAGTCAAGAGCAAAGCAGGGTCAAACCAAAGTACAAAAATATTCAGATAACTTTTACTCACAACAGCTAGAAAGCGATGTCCGAGCACTGGGAGAAACTCTGCGCCGGCAGAAATACCCTTGCCTGCGTCATCACGCTGCGCCCAGCAATTCCCCTGCGCCGGCGTCAAGTCGCCTGCGCCGTGACGTCACTGGAACGCATCGCTGGAACGCATCGCTGGAACGCATCGCGCTGAGGATCCGTGTCTCCCAGAATCGCGGTAAGTACCTGACAATCTGTCACTTCTGCCTTCTTTCCATCTCCTTGTTCAGCACATCTTCATACCTTTCACCATCACAATCTGCCAGTTTGTTGGTCAAGCTTTGCGTTTTCCATAATAAACCAGATTTACTAAAGGCCCCTATTAGCACATTTTTATGGTGGGATTGTTATGTTTCTTTAAAAATGTGGAAATATTGACCAATTCAAATGGGCAGCTTTAAATCATAGTGTTACTATGCTGTTCTAGCTTGGCCCCTTTTTAGTGAAAAATCTTCTTGTTTAACACCAAGAGGGCACATTTACAATTTTCTGTGTGTAAATTGCAAAAAAAAGGCTGCTATATGCCTTTATTGCACTTTGCCCACTGTGAGGGGCGTTGTGCAAATAAATCCATACAGGACCTGCAGACTGAAGTTTGACTTAAGCTAGAGCTAGATTTAAAGGCCGTGCTAGATTAAAAAGGGACCTAGCATTACTTCTTGGTGTTAATATCACTTTAAAACAGAATAATAATATTACTTTAGGAGGTAATTCACTACTCCAAGAGCTTCAGTGTATTGTGAATTATTATACCAGAAAAGTGCTAAACAACCAGTCATTTTTACAATTATATAGTGAATCTGGGTCAGAACTGTGTTGCTATGTATTACATTTTATTTTATTTAGTATATCTGATGATCCTAACAGGTAGACCAAACATGGAGTAGCTTCAGTTTTCTTGTTTGCCATGTTTGTAACCCCCTTCTAGACCACCCAGGCTCCCCTCCCCACATCTTGCACACCATTCAGGATCTGCAGGCACTTGGGTATTGCTGCAACACCGCCAAAATGATATTGGTCACATTATACAGGTATCAACTCCAGAGTTGGTGAAAGCTTATTACTGAGCAAAATATTTCAAGAGTCATCTGCAGTGAATTAGAGGGGGTGTATTGTTACTTCCAAAAATTGGGGCCCTTTGTGTGGTACAGGTGCTATAACTCTTAGAGGATCTGTAAATTCTAGGTTGCTGAAAACTAATATGAAGTGCTGTTTAGTATGTCACAATTCAGATTGTCTCCTTTTATGTACTGACCCCAGGGGAAAAAGTAGGTTTCTATTGGCAGCCCAGCCTCCAAGCATTATGTTATTAGCAAGCTTAAAAAGTGAAATTGTTGATACAAAATAACACAACATTAGACGTAACGCACTCAAAATGGATTTTATTAAAGGATGTAGCATTCATTGCATACACACACACACATACTGTATATATACAAAACGGCTTTTATTAGTAATTTAGGTTTTACTGCTGAGTACCTTTTTTTACCCACATTCTAGAAGATTAACTTTAAAAAAATTACTTTTTTTGGGGCGATGTATTATTTCTTTTGGTATTAATATTACGTAGGAAGGAAGTTACCACAAAAAGCCCATTTTTAGGTGATATAAATTAATGTCAGGTAAGACCTTGGTATATAAAGATTAAATTTGTTTTATTACAAACTGACCAAGCTTATTACTGCACACACTCACACATGTATATACAGTATATAGATAGATAGATAGATAGATAGATAGATAGATATTGTATATATACAGTTCTATGTGTCTGTGTGCAGTGGTGGTTGACTATTACTAGCTTTTTACTAAACTAAATAATTTTCCATTCCTCTGCTAATGATGATATCCAAAAAAAATTCCACATTCTACATTAAATATCAGGAAATATCAATATCTGGCCAATTATAATGTTAGTTATTGGCATTGTCAATGTAAATCCAAGGGTAATAACACATGAAAAGGGTATTAGAATTTTATATGTCATTTGACATCACACTGATGAAGGCAATACCTGTATTCCTTTCTTTTTTAAGGAACTGTCAAAAAAGAGTATGATGTCTTTTTATTTCTTGTCCATGCAATTATCACATCTTCCCTATATTATGGGATCATTGTGCTATTACTAATGATGTTTATATAATATATTACATATATTGATGTATTACCGGTATATATAATTTATTTAGTGACCAGCACCAAATCTTTACAAAGCAAAAAAATCAACAAACGCTTTACACAGCTTAATTTTAACACTGTAACTATTAATAGAGGAAATTAATATATACTAAATACATTTGTCTAAATCTCATTAACTTTTAGATTTTACAGCTTTGCATATTAACTCAGTTTACACAAGTAATGTCTGAGCTGTTAGTGAAGGTATAATTTAGATCTTGTATAAACACCCTCAAACTCAAAACTTGTATTATCCTCTGTCTTGATCTGTAACCATAAGCATTAATGGAAATACACAGAAATATTTCAGTATTACACAGCACGAGAGGCTGAGTAGAAGCAAGCATGTTTAGAAATTAAAGGAAATTAAATGCTATCCTTCATAGTGCCTTTTTCTTATTTTCTGCTCCAAAACAGCGAACTCGGGTTATTTACTAAACTCCGAATGCAAAAATCACGAAAAACTTGTGATTTTTTTTTATAAAATCTGACGATTTTTTTCTGAATTTATTAAAACCCAGAAAAGTCAGAATCTGAAAATCCGGCATTTCAGACCTGTCAGGGTTGCATATAAGTCAATGGGAGAAGTTCCAATGATTTTTGATGTGCACTGGGTTTTGGGCAATAGTTTTTGGAGTTTTTGGGTAAAATTTACGGAAAAATCTTGAAAATCGGATGAAAAAAAACGGATTTTAATTTATGTATTTTGGAAAGTTGCTTAGATTTACTATGCAAAACTGATTTTTCGCAAACCGATCCCCTTTAAGCTACCATACATGAGCCACATAATGCAAGTTAAACAATCTGTACCCTTTTTTTTTACCTTAATTCTCAAATTTTGAAGATATTACATTTTCTTAACTCTAATGAATTTGAATGTACTCACAACTCGAATGGGAGGTTACATGCAAACAACTATAAGTGATTGTGTGAAATGAAGCTCATAGACTTGTATGGCGTTGTGCGTCCAAAAAAGATGCCCATAGACATAAAAAGACATTTTTTTTGACGCCCATAGACTTTAATGGGCGTCAGCGATATTTCACATTTTTGGCCAAACTAAATGGGTCAAATTCGCCCATCCCTACCCATCATGCTTATTTATATGCCTGTGCCAACGTGACTGTCTCTGATTTCATTAGAAGGGGCAGGTGTGCATGAGTATTTAAATAGCAATGACAATTCATGCTGGTTATAATATGTTCGGTTAGGACAGTGTAGGGAAGGTCAAGAAGTGGCTGGACTGGCAGTGAATATGGCCCACAAGTCATTATTATTATTAACATGTATTTATATAGCGCCAACATATTGCGTAGCACTATGTGAACTGCAATCCTCTGCAGGCGGCCGTTGTCAAGCCCAACTAAACAGGTGACAGGCCACTCTGTGCATCACTAGTTCTATTTCCATTCACAGGGAGTGTAATTTATAGAAATTAACTTTTATCATCCAGCATTGCCTCAGGAAACTTCGGACGTCTTTGGAAAAACGAACTCCTGCATATGTTTTTCCAC
Organism: Xenopus laevis; assembly: GCF_017654675.1. NCBI lineage: Eukaryota > Metazoa > Chordata > Amphibia > Anura > Pipidae > Xenopus > Xenopus laevis. Next base: position 62,084,376 of record NC_054380.1, read on the forward strand.
TGGTGATTTGCAGTAATAGTTGTGGGAAAACAGAAGAGGAATTTCATTGTGGGCAGCTAATCTCTGAGTGTGTCAGACAATATGTAAAACTTTTTTCTTTTTAAAAATTACACTCTGACACAGTTTTGGATCCTGTTTGATTCTGTCAGTCACGCTGTGCTGGAGGCAGTGCAATCTATAGTCCCCAGGAGTATTTTTATTTGTAATCGGCATATTGAAGGATCGCACCAACTCCAGCTCAATGTGACAGAAGAAAACTGCTCAGCATCTGCTTCTCTCTTTCCCATGCTGACTTTTTGGTACCATTGGACTTGGGGTGGCATGGGGGCTTTTTAATCTGGAAAAAAATAAAACCCTAGAGTTCATATGGGTTTTTATAGGAATGTGTCATAATCCCCTAAAGAATATGACCTTGGTGTTGCTGGACCACAGTTAATAGCATGCTTTAAACTTTGCCAGAATTATTATTATTAACATGTATCTATAAAGCAACAACAATGTTGCTCCTAAGAAACAGTGACAATATAGCACTAAGCTAATAGACAAGTCAATATGAAGAGGTAGCTTCACAAATAAGACCTTAGAGTTATAAGAAGTTAAAAGTGATTTATTAGGACTGAATTTATAAAGCACCAACATATTACATAGTACTGTATAATAAATGAGATAAGTGTACACATTGAACATACAGATTACATACAAGAATATAAAAACTGATATAAGTAGTACAGTTGGCCTTGCCCAACAGAGCTTACAATCTAAACATTAAATTGTCCATGTGCCCTCTACAGATGTGCATGAATCACACCTAAAAGTAAATGTTTCCCATGTACCTGGTGCCACATTACAGAGGTGTGTGTTGGATTTGGGAACTGCCATATTTAGCTGCATTACTTTGCCCCCAAGGTCTATGTAATAATTTCTAAGTAGGAGCATGAACACTGGAGGCCTACTTATGGTCCTGGTGCAGTGTTCAGTGATTACTGATATAATTGCAGCACGGGCAACGCACTGAGGACTATCAGTTAAATATAGAGGGTTTTGGCTTAATAGTTTGCATTTAACATCTGACAATACACCATTTACATACCATCCATCTCAGGTGTCATTTATGTCCAAAGAGTCTGTCAGTATAGCTTACTGACATAGAAATACACCATTCCACCAGGCAGCACATAGAAACCATATCATCCTAATGGGAATAATAGGGATAATAATAGGGCAGCTCATAGTTACAACAGTATCCTACCAGGCAGCTCATATAAAAACCATCCTACCAGACAGCTCATAGTGATAACAGCATCCTATCATGCAGCTCATAGGAAAACCATCCTACCAGGAAGCTCACAGAGACAACACATCCTACCAGGCAGCTCATATGAAAACCATCCTACCAGGCAGCTCATAGTGACAACAGCATCCTATCAGGCAGCTCATATGAAAACCATCCTACCAGGCAGCTCATAGTGACAACAGCTCCTATCAGGCAGCTCATATGAAAACCATCCTACCAGGCAGCTCATAGTGACAACAACATCTATCAGGCAGCTCATATGAAAACCATCCTACCAGGCAGCTCATAGTACAACAGCATCCTACCAGGCAGCTCATATGAAAACCATCCTACCAGGCAGCTCATATGAAAACCATCCTACAGCATCAGGACAACATCTGCAGCTCATATGAAAACCATCCTACAGGCAGCTCATAGTGAAACACATCCTATCAGGCAGCTCATATGAAAACCATCCTACAGGCAGCTCATAGTGATAACACATCTATCAGGCAGCTCATAGAAAACCATCCTACCAGGCAGCTCATAGTACAACAGATCCTACCAGGCAGCTCATATGAAACCATCCTACCAGGCAGCTCATAGTACAACACCATCCTATCAGGCAGCTCATATGAAAACCATCCTACCAGGCAGCTCATAGGACAAAACAGCATCCTATCAGGCAGCTCATATGAAAACCATCCTACGCCAGGCAGCTCACAGAGCACAGAACCATCCTACCAGCAGCTCATATGAAACACACTCCAGGCAGCTCATAGTGACAACACATCCTACAGGCAGCTCATAGTGAACAACCATCCTATCAGGCAGCTCATATGAAAACCATCCTACCAGGCAGCTCATAGTGACAACAGCATCCTATCAGGCAGCTCATAGGAAAACCATCCTACCAGGCAGCTCACAGGACAACACCATCCTACCAGACAGCTCATATGAAAACCATCCTACCAGGCAGCTCATAGTGAACAACACACATCCTATCAGGCAGCGCTCATATGAAACCATTCCTACCAGGCAGCTCATAGTGACACAGATCCTATCAGGCAGCTCATAGAAAACCATCCTACCAGGCAGCTCACAGATGACAACACATCCTATCCAGCAGCTCATATGAAAACCATCCTACCAGGCAGCTCATAGTGACAACACATCCTATCAGGCAGCTCATATGAAAACCATCCTACAGGCAGCTCATAGTGACAACAACTCCTACAGGCAGCTCATATGAAAACCATCCTACAGGCAGCTCATAGTGACAACACATCCATCAAGTGCCATACGGAGTAAGACACATCTCCTATCAGGCAGCTCATAGAAAACCATCCTACCAGGCAGCTCAAGAGACAACACCATCCTATCAGGCAGCTCATATGAAAACCATCCTACCAGGCAGCTCATAGTGACAACACTACCAAGCAGCTCATAGTGAAACAGCATCCTATCAGGCAGCTCATAAGAAAACCATCCTACCAGGCAGCTCACAGAGACACATCATCCTACCAGGCAGCTCATATGAAAACCTTCCTACCAGGCAGCTCATAGTGACAACAGCATCCTATCAGGCAGCTCATATGAAAACCATCCTACCAGGCAGCTCATAGTGACAATCATCTTACAGGCAGCTCATATGAAACCATCCTATCAGGCAGACTCATAGAAACCATCCTACCAGGCAGCTCAAGGAACAACCATCCTACAGGCAGCTCATAGAAAACCATCCTACCAGGCAGCTCAAGACAAAACCATCCTACCAGGCAGCTCATATGAAAACCATCCTACAGCAGCTCAGGACAACACATCCTACAGCAGCTCATAGAAAACATCCTACCAGGCAGCTCAAGTGACAACATCCTACAGGCAGTCATATGAACCATCCTCAGCAGCTCATAGGAAAACTTCAGGAGCATAAACCATCCTACAGGCAGCTCATAGTTACACATATCCTACAGCAGCTTAGAAAACCATCCTACAGGCAGCTCAAGGACAACACATCTACCAGAGCTCATATGAACCATCCTACAGGCAGCTCATAGTGACAACACATCCTCAGGCAGCTCAGAAAACATCTACAGGCAGCTCATAGTTAACACAACATCAGCAGCTCATAGAAAACCTCTCAGCAGTCAAGACAACACATCTCAGCAGTCATATGAAAACCATCTACAGCACTCAAGAACACATCTAAGCAGCTCATATGAAACATCTACAGCAGCTATGTGAAACAATCCTAAGGCAGCTCATATAAACCATCCTACAGGCAGCTCATTGAAAAATCCTACAGAGCTCATATGAAAACCATCCTACCAGGCAGCTCAGTGAAACAATTCCTACCAGCACTCATAGTGAAAACCATCCTATCAGGCAGCTCATATGAACAACAACCATCCATACCAGGCAGCTCAATGAAAACCATCCTACCAGGCAGCTCATAGAAACCATCCTACCAGGCAGCTCATAGGACAACAGCATGCACTATCAGGCAGCTCATATGAAAACCATCCTACCAGGCAGCTCATAGTGACACAACATCCTACCAGGCAGCTCATATGAAAACCATCCTACCAGGCAGCTCATAGTGACAGAAACATCCTATCAGGCAGCCATATGAAAACCATCCTACCAGGCAGCTCATAGTACAACAGATCCTACCAGGCAGCTCATATGAAAACCATCCTACCAGGCAGCTCATAGTACAACACATCCTACCAGGCAGCTCATAGAAAACCATCCTACCAGGCAGCTCATAGTGACAACAGCATCCTATCAGGCAGCTCATATGAAAACCATCCTACCAGATCAGACAGCTCTATCAGGACTATATAACAACATCCTACAGGCAGCTCATATGAAAACCATCCTACCAGGCAGCTCATAGTGACAACTCATCTATAACACGCAGCTATATGAAAACCATCCTACCAGGCAGCTCATAGTGAACAACACCATCCTATCCCATCCTATGAGGCAGCTCATATGAAAACCATCCTACCAGGCAGCTCATAGTGACAGTATCATCTTATCAGGCAGCTCATATGAAAACCATCCTTTCAGGCAGCTCATAGTGATAACAGCATCCTATCAGGCAGCTCATAAGAAAACCATCCTACCAGGCAGCTCAGAGACAACACCATCCTACCAGGCAGCTCATAAGAAAACCATCCTACCAGGCAGCTCAGAGACAACACCATCCTACCAGGCAGCTCATATGAAAACCTTCCTACCAGACAGCTCATAGTGACAACAGCATCCTATGAGGCAGATCATATGAAAACCATCCTACCAGGCAGCTCATAGTGAAACATATCAACTCATAAAAATCAGGCAGCTCAATATTGGAAAAAAAACCATCCTACCAGGCAGCTCATAGTTACAACAGTATCCTACCAGGCAGCTCATATGAAAACCATCCTACTAGGCAGCTCATAGTGACAACAACATCCTATCAGGCAGCTCATTATGAAAACCATCCTATCAGGCAGCTCATCGTGATAACAGCATCCTATCAGGCAGCTCATAGGAAAACCATCTTACCAGGCAGCTCACAGATACAACACCATCCTACCAGGCAGCTCATAAGAAACCATCCTACCAGGCAGCTCAGAGACAACACCATCCTACCAGGCAGCTCAGAGACAACACCATCCTCGCAGGCAGCTCATATGAAAACCTTCCTACCAGACAGCTCATAGTGACAACAGCATCCTACCAGGCAGATCATATGAAAAACCATCCTACCAGGCAGCTCATAGTGACAGTATCATCTTATCAGGCAGCACATATGAAAACCATCCTACCAGGCAGCTCATAGTTAAAACAGTATCCTACCAGGCAGCTCATATGAAAACCATCCTACCAGGCAGCTCATAGTGACAACAACATCCTGTCAGGCAGCTCATATGAAAACCATCCCTCCTGGCAGCTCATAGTGACAACAGCATCCTATCAGGCAGCTCATAGGAAAACCATCCTACCAGGCAGCTCACAGTGACAACAACTTCCTACCAGACAGCTCATATGAAAACCATCCTGCCAGGCAGCTCATAGTGACAACAACATCCCATCAGGCAGCTCGTAGTGATAACACCATCCTACCAGGCAGCTCATAAGAACACCATTTACCAGGCTGCTCATAGTGACAACATGTCCTATCAGGCAGCTTCATATGAAAACCATCCTACTAGGGAGCTCACAGAGACAACACCATCCTACCAGACAGCTCATATGAAAACCATCCTACTAGGCAGCTCATAGTGACAACAACATCCTATCAGGCAGCTCATATGAAAACCATCCTATCAGGCAGCTCATAGTGATAACAGCATCCTATCAGGCAGCTCATAGAAAACCATCTACCAGGCAGCTCACAGATACAACACATCCATCCAGGCAGCTCATAGAAAACCATCCTACCAGGCAGCTCAGAGACAACACCATCCTACCAGCAGCTCATATGAAAACCATCCTACAGGCAGCATATAGTGACAACAACAACATCCTATCAGGCAGCTCATATAAAAACCGCTCCTACCAGGCAGCTCACAGTGACAACAACTTCCTACAAAATAAAAATCCTCCAGCAGTATAAAAACCATCGGGAGCTCTGTGAAACCCACCCAAGGACTCATAGAAACCATCCACAAACTCAAGAGAAACACATCCACAGCAGCTCAAAAACTCCACAGGCATCAGCAACACTCCTCAGAAGCTCATATGAAAACCTTTCCCTAAACAAAAAAAAAAAAAAAAAAAAAAAAAAAAAAAAAAAAAAAAAAAAAAAAAAAAAAAAAAAAAAAAAAAAAAAAAAAAAAAAAAAAAAAAAAAAAAAAAAAAAAAAAAAAAAAAAAAAAAAAAAAAAAAAAAAAAAAAAAAAAAAAAAAAAAACCCCCCCCCCCCCCCCCCCCCCCCCCCCCCCCCCCCCCCCCCCCCCCCCCCCCCCCCCCCCCCCCCCCCCCCCCCCCCCCCCCCCCCCCCCCCCCCCCCCCCCCCCCCCCCCCCCCCCCCCCCCCCCCCCCCCCCCCCCCCCCCCCCCCCCCCCCCCCCCCCCCCCCCTTAAAAACACCCCACCCAAAAAAAACCCCAAACCCAGTTTTAAAAAACCCCAACCCCAAAAAACCCCAAAAACTCTAGAAACCTTTAAAAACCCCAGCTAAAAAACCACCAAAACACAGCTAAAAAAACTTAAAACCCCGGACCCCCAAAAAACTCCTCGGACTAAAAAACCCACCTCCAGGCCCTAAAACCTCCCCCAAAAACCCCTAAAAAAATTAAAGTTTTGGAAACCCCAAAAACCAACTAAAAAACCCCAAAGGGCACTCCAAAAAACCATCCTACCAGGCAGCTCATAGTGATAACAGCATAATACCAGGAAGCTCATATGAAAACCATCCTACCAGGCAGCTCATAGTGACATCACCACCCTACCAGGCAGAAAATAAATGAGATCATCCTGGGAGGCAGAGAGCACATGGTTACAACCTACTATTTTAGCATTAAGAAACAAATTACAGTTGCTTGTACAGCACATTTATTACACAAATATACAAATAGTATAGTTGGGAAGCAGATTTGTTTTGAGCTAGAAAGATAATTTGCAGCTCTCTGCCCTCAGAGCCTCCATGTTACATTAAGATGTCAGTGTAATTCACTAAAAAAACAAAACACAGCCTACACACACACACCCACAGATTCCCTGCCTGCACCCAGATTACCACCTGTATGTGACTTTCTGTAGAGTTCTGTGCAGTCTCCTACATAAAACTCACTGAAATTCTGCTTCTCTGCTGGAATCCTCTCTCTTTTCAAATCACTTTCCCTCCAGACTTCAGCAGCCATGATACAGGAGGAGCAGATGACATCACACACTCCATATCTGGCAACTTCATTGAAAGCAATGCTAGAGTGTACCGACCAATCAGCTGGGGGGAGGTGTGTTTAGCCTAGGAAAAGGGTGTGGCTGAGTTGTTATTTGCCTGGTAGATAGAGCTGCCTTGAAGGCATTCTTCGTTCCCTATTCCTCCCTACTCCGTTTTATTAACATGGGCCAACTAGCAACATTTGTCGAACTTTATACTGTTCTGGTACCACTTTTTGTTTGTTTATTGTCCCACTATTACAAAAAGACCCTATTAAAAGACTGCAAAGGAATATATAGTACCTTGGTTTCTGGAAAACCTGCCAACATATGACATTAATAACAATCAATTAGATGCACATACTGGTGATGAAAACCTTGCATTAAAGGTCCTCTGTGACCTGACTGGTGGTAGGACCTATTAGACTAAACATGGCTGGTCCACAGCACTTACCCTTTCCCAGTTTCTTTTAGTTTTTTTTTAAGGTGATGTTGAATGTGACTTGCACATTGGTAGATAGACTTGACTGTTAAATCTATTAACTAATGGTCAACAAAGAAACATTAAACCATTCTTTATCCTTATTCTTATTCTTTAACCATTACTGCAAGAATGTAGTTGAAACTGTGCTGCTGACTGACTTGCATCATAACTGATAACCCCATACTTAATACAAGCCAGTACGTCATAAAATGACTGATAGCTAAAGAAAGAAAAAAAACTATACCTTAAAGTTTCTGGTCTTTTTTAAAAGCTGAGTATGACAAATGGCATAACTGCGTAAAGACAATCTGACTGCTCTCTCTTATCATGAAAATGTCTTTCAGACATAGGTCATAACTGGAAGCCTCGTAACTGGTGTCTGTGTTTAAGGTTCTTCCTAAAATCTAGGGGGACGTTGGAAGCACTCTTAAGGCCAATTTAAGTAGAATGGAAGTGCCACTTACAATGCACTTCCCTGGGCCCCTGTCTCATAAGTAATTCAATATAAATGCAAATGCATATGTTTACAAAACAGGGGTTTTTAGTTACAAAGTTATGATCATAAAGTTGAAAAGCCACCATACCACGTCAAGGTAAACCCCATATGGCGGTCCCTAACTTACTTAACTCAGGTCACAATATAAAAAGATACTTCTCTGCATAATAGCATTACCTGTACACAATGTGTGTTGTGCATTGGTTTCAATCCGAAAGCTAAATCCTCCCCCGCCAGCAAGGGCTTTTAAGAGAGAGAGATTGCTTAAACCAACGCCCATATTTAAAAGCATAGGACCACCATTAGTATAAAGGGGTGGGTATGGGGTGCTATTAAAAAACCACACTGAGCTGAGCCACAGCTTCAGGCGAACATACAAAAATCTAGGGGAACGGTGGAAGCACTCTTAATGCCAATTTAAGTAGAATGGAAGTGACACTTACAATGCACTTCCCTGGGCCCCTGTCTCATAAGTAATTCAATATAAATGCAAATGCATATGTTTACAAAACCGGGGTTTTTAGTTACAAAGTTATGATCATAAAGTTGAAAAGCCACCATACCACGTCAAGGTAAACCCCATATGGCGGTCCCTAACTTACTTAACTCAGGTCACAATATAAAAAGATACTTCTCTGCATAATAGCATTACCTGTACACAATGTGTGTTGTGCATTGGTTTCAATCCGAAAGCTAAATCCTCCCCCGCCAGCAAGGGCTTTTAAGAGAGAGAGATTGCTTAAACCAACGCCCATATTTAAAAGCATAGGACCACCATTAGTATAAAGGGGTGGGTATGGGGTGCTATTAAAAAACCACACTGAGCTGAGCCACAGCTTCAGGCGAACATACAAAAATCTAGGGGAACGGTGGAAGCACTCTTAAGGCCAATTTAAGTAGAATGGAAGTGCCACTTACAATGCACTTCCCTGGGCCCCTGTCTCATAAGTAATTCAATATAAATGCAAATGCATATGTTTACAAAACAGGGGTTTTTAGTTACAAAGTTATGATCATAAAGTTGAAAAGCCACCATAACACGTCAAGGTAAACCCCATATGGCGGTCCCTAACTTACTTAACTCAAGTCACAATATAAAAAGATACTTCTCTGCATAATAGCATTACCTGTACACAATGTGTGTTGTGCATTGGTTTCAATCCGAAAGCTAAATCCTCCCCCGCCAGCAAGGGCTTTTAAGAGAGAGAGATTGCTTAAACCAACGCCCATATTTAAAAGCATAGGACCACCATTAGTATAAAGGGGTGGGTATGGGGTGCTATTAAAAAACCACACTGAGCTGAGCCACAGCTTCAGGCGAACATACAAAAATCTAGGGGGACGGTGGAAGCACTCTTAATGCCAATTTAAGTAGAATGGAAGTGCCACTTACAATGCACTTCCCTGGGCCCCTGTCTCATAAGTAATTCAATATAAATGCAAATGCATATGTTTACAAAACAGGGGTTTTTAGTTACAAAGTTATGATCATAAAGTTGAAAAGCCACCATACCACGTCAAGGTAAACCCCATATGGCGGTCCCTAACTTACTTAACTCAGGTCACAATATAAAAAGATACTTCTCTGCATAATAGCATTACCTGTACACAATGTGTGTTGTGCATTGGTTTCAATCCGAAAGCTAAATCCTCCCCCGCCAGCAAGGGCTTTTAAGAGAGAGAGATTGCTTAAACCAACGCCCATATTTAAAAGCATAGGACCACCATTAGTATAAAGGGGTGGGTATGGGGTGCTATTAAAAAACCACACTGAGCTGAGCCACAGCTTCAGGCGAACATACAAAAATCTAGGGGGACGGTGGAAGCACTCTTAAGGCCAATTTAAGTAGAATGGAAGTGCCACTTACAATGCACTTCCCTGGGCCCCTGTCTCATAAGTAATTCAATATAAATGCAAATGCATATGTTTACAAAACAGGGGTTTTTAGTTACAAAGTTATGATCATAAAGTTGAAAAGCCACCATACCACGTCAAGGTAAACCCCTCCCCCGCCAGCAAGGGGGAGGATTTAGCTTTCGGATTGAAACCAATGCACAACACACATTGTGTACAGGTAATGCTTTTATGCAGAGAAGTATCTTTTTATATTGTGACCTGAGTTAAGTAAGTTAGGGACCGCCATATGGGGTTTACCTTGACGTGGTATGGTGGCTTTTCAACTTTATGATCATAACTTTGTAACTAAAAACCCCTGTTTTGTAAACATATGCATTTGCATTTATATTGAATTACTTATGAGACAGGGGCCCAGGGAAGTGCTTTGTAAGTGGCACTTCCATTATACTTAAATTGGCCTTAAGAGTGCTTCCACCGTCCCCCCTAGATTTTTGTATGTTTGCCTGAAGCTGTGGCTCAGCTCAGTGTGGTTTTTTAATAGCACCCCATACCCACCCCTTTATACTAATGGTGGTCCTATGCTTGTAATATGGGCGTTGGTTTAAGCAATCGCTCTCTCTTAAAAGCCCTTGCTGGCGGGGGAGGATTTAGCTTTCAGATTGAAACCAATGCACAACACACATTGTGTACAGGTAATGCTTTTATGCAGAGAAGTATCTTTTTATATTGTGACCTGAGTTAAGTAAGTTAGGGACCGCCATATGGGGTTTACCTTGACGTGGTATGGTGGCTTTTCAACTTTATGATCATAACTTTGTAACTAAAAACCCCTGTTTTGTAAACATATGCATTTGCATTTATATTGAATTACTTATGAGACAGGGGCCCAGGGAAGTGCTTTGTAAGTGGCACTTCCATTATACTTAAATTGGCCTTAAGAGTGCTTCCACCGTCCCCCCTAGATTTTTGTATGTTCGCCTGAAGCTGTGGCTCAGCTCAGTGTGTTTTTTAATAGCACCCCATACCCACCCCTTTATACTAATGGTGGTCCTATGCTTGTAATATGGGCGTTGGTTTAAGCAATCGCTCTCTCTTAAAAGCCCTTGCTGGCGGGGGAGGATTTAGCTTTCAGATTGAAACCAATGCACAACACACATTGTGTACAGGTAATGCTTTTATGCAGAGAAGTATCTTTTTATATTGTGACCTGAGTTAAGTAAGTTAGGGACCGCCATATGGGGTTTACCTTGACGTGGTATGGTGGCTTTTCAACTTTATGATTATAACTTTGTAACTAAAAACCCCTGTTTTGTAAACATATGCATTTGCATTTATATTGAATTACTTATGAGACAGGGGCCCAGGGAAGTGCTTTGTAAGTGGCACTTCCATTATACTTAAATTGGCCTTAAGAGTGCTTCCACCGTCCCCCCTAGATTTTTGTATGTTCACCTGAAGCTGTGGCTCAGCTCAGTGTGGTTTTTTAATAGCACCCCATACCCACCCCTTTATACTAATGGTGGTCCTATGCTTGTAATATGGGCGTTGGTTTAAGCAATCGCTCTCTCTTAAAAGCCCTTGCTGGCGGGGGAGGATTTAGCTTTCAGATTGAAACCAATGCACAACACACATTGTGTACAGGTAATGCTTTTATGCAGAGAAGTATCTTTTTATATTGTGACCTGAGTTAAGTAAGTTAGGGACCGCCATATGGGGTTTACCTTGACGTGGTATGGTGGCTTTTCAACTTTATGATCATAACTTTGTAACTAAAAACCCCTGTTTTGTAAACATATGCATTTGCATTTATATTGAATTACTTATGAGACAGGGGCCCAGGGAAGTGCTTTGTAAGTGGCACTTCCATTATACTTAAATTGGCCTTAAGAGTGCTTCCACCATCCCCCCTAGATTTTTGTATGTTCGCCTGAAGCTGTGGCTCAGCTCAGTGTGGTTTTTTAATAGCACCCCATACCCACCCCTTTATACTAATGGTGGTCCTATGCTTGTAATATGGGTGTTGGTTTAAGCAATCGCTCTCTCTTAAAAGCCCTTGCTGGCGGGGGAGGATTTAGCTTTCAGATTGAAACCAATGCACAACACACATTGTGTACAGGTAATGCTTTTATGCAGAGAAGTATCTTTTTATATTGTGACCTGAGTTAAGTAAGTTAGGGACCGCCATATGGGGTTTACCTTGACGTGGTATGGTGGCTTTTCAACTTTATGATCATAACTTTGTAACTAAAAACCCCTGTTTTGTAAACATATGCATTTGCATTTATATTGAATTACTTATGAGACAGGGGCCCAGGGAAGTGCTTTGTAAGTGGCACTTCCATTATACTTAAATTGGCCTTAAGAGTGCTTCCACCGTCCCCCCTAGATTTTTGTATGTTCGCCTGAAGCTGTGGCTCAGCTCAGTGTGTTTTTTTAATAGCACCCCATACCCACCCCTTTATACTAATGGTGGTCCTATGCTTGTAATATGGGCGTTGGTTTAAGCAATCGCTCTCTCTTAAAAGCCCTTGCTGGCGGGGGAGGATTTAGCTTTTAGATTGAAACCAATGCACAACACACATTGTGTACAGGTAATGCTTTTATGCAGAGAAGTATCTTTTTATATTGTGACCTGAGTTAAGTAAGTTAGGGACCGCCATATGGGGTTTACCTTGACGTGGTATGGTGGCTTTTCAACTTTATGATCATAACTTTGTAACTAAAAACCCCTGTTTTGTAAACCTATGCATTTGCATTTATATTGAATTACTTATGAGACAGGGGCCCAGGGAAGTGCTTTGTAAGTGGCACTTCCATTATACTTAAATTGGCCTTAAGAGTGCTTCCACCGTCCCCCCTAGATTTTTAAGGTTCTTCCTACAAAGTTATGTCCCAAGTGATTTTGACTTATCATGGTATTCTTAGAGGAGTAGCGCTGTTCAAAGCATTATCGGAGTCTGGCAGGTTAGTATCAAATAAATGGCTTTATTGAGCGCTTTAAAATAGCTGAGGAGGGGGATTCACATCAAACGCGTTTCGTGTCAGTAAACCTGACACTTCATCAGAGTAATTAGTGCATACCTGTGCAGGTGCTTAAATAGTGACATGTATGCATATCATTAATAAATTAAAATTGAAAAAACATTCTTGTGAAACAACAATCAAGTTCTTAAAATTATACATATAAAAATAAAGTAAAGTAATATAATCCTTATACCAAAGTGACATTTGTTTTTTTACTAAATTTAATGCCTTTTTTCTTTTTAATGTTGTATATATATTTTCAAATATGTGAGCTGTATTAATAATTTATTATGTTCCATGTTATCATACTATTGTAAATAATAGGTTAATTAAGAATTTAATTTATTTATTTATATTTATTAACACAACACAGTGTTTTTTGTATATATATCACATTTTTATTTACAATAGTATGATAACATGGAACATAATAAATTATTAATACAGCTCACATTTGAAAATATATATACAACATTAAAAAGAAAAAAGGCATTATATTTAGTAAAAAACTAATGTATTTAAGCACCTGCACAGGTATGCACTAATTACTCTGATGAAGTGTCAGGTTTACTGACACGAAACGCGTTAGATGTGAATCCTCCTCCTCAGCTATTTTAAAGCGCTCAATAAAGCCATTTATTTGATACTAACCTGCCAGACTCCGATAATGCTTTGAACAGCGCTACACAGCGATGACAGAAGTGTGCGAGTAGAAGCCGGCTGGAAGGAGCCTATTTATCGCTAGAGCAGCAGTTCAGCAGGAGCTGGCGTGCAAGGGTAGAGCTCCGCCATTAGCCACATCTTATTTCTTCGTTTGTACAATTATCACTTCGTGGATGTGACTACTTGAGCCGTTGGAGACCCCTGCAAGGAGCTACAGTGCACTACGGATGAAAGTAAGGTACATGCTCCGTTTATTTATCAGTCTATACACATTATTATGGCATATAGCGCACATGTGAAAGCTACGGAGGGGGAGATACCCATAATGGAACAGGAACCGGGGGACCCGCCACACATTAATATAGCACGGCTGAAAAAAGCAAGCACGATATTTAAAGAAAGTGCTAATTATGAAAACGGTGGGGGAGATTTAACCCGCGATGATGGAATAGCACGGCCCCAGAAATGCACACTCTGTTTAAAAAGCTGCATAAAACTACTATGAGAGAACTAAGGCTATGGTGGGAAGTAACTACACTTGATAATTATTTAAAAGTCAAGAGAGTACCTAGAGGACTGAGGATGAAAAAATTCCCAGCCTTTGAATTACAGGACACTAAATTTATGGAAGATTGGTACCAAACATTAAATGACTGTTCATTTAAACTCATGCAGATATTGATTAAAAAATACCAAACCGAACAGGAGAGAGTGAGTTTGGAAATCACCCAAATTGAAACCGCATTGAATGTTTATAAAGATGACCCAGAATATGACAGAATTGGGAAGCGAAATAAAAATGATTTGGATGCACAGGAGAAAAAGATTATGGACACTAAGCAGAAAAAGTTCCTGAGGGATAAAGCAGATTACGAACAGGATAGTGTTTTCATGGGGAATGAAATTGAACATACAGAGAGGCAGATGGGAACGCCTCAAACCTGCATTGAAATCAGACAAGAAACGCAAACCCTCAAATATGGTGTCAAATGTTTCAAATATAGATTCTGATAGTGCTTCTCCTAGTGTGTCTTTTTTAGTGACATCCGGAAGCGACTTGGAAATGAGTCAGGACGAAGAACCAGAGATGGAACGAGATGTAAAAAAGAAAAAGAAAACCGCAAAAGGAGAAGGAGAGGCACGAGAGGAGGAACAAACAAGCGGAGGAAAGAATACAAGATCAAAGAAGGGAAAGGCCAAGAACAACACGAGGAACAACCGACAATAGAGGAGGAAAAAAAGACTGAGGACTTGGTAATTAATTTATCTAAACATACTTTAACTGATGGAGAAAAACTCTTACTTAATAAGGGACTGACTTTTTCCCCCTCCTCACATTTTTCTCTGGTTGATACTATTATTGATATAAATAGGTTTACATGGGTTTTATCACTTAAGAGATTCTTTCACCCTAAAAATACAATTCAAAATGAGGTATTAAGAGAACAGGAACCTAACTTCCTCATGCAGGATATATTGGAAGCAATAGACCAAATTAGTGAAGAGAGGGAAATGGATATAGAACTTGTCCCAGAGATTCATGAAGATAACATTAACAAAGCGGTCGTCCATACGGATTTAAAGTCTAAATCAAACTTTAATCCTATGAACCACAGGGGCCCTTTCATTGAGAGATTCTATGACCTGGTAGTACGTGATTTAAAAACTTTGGAGGAACAAAAAGAAAAAAGGAAACTAAATCCTAAAAAATATTTGAATAAGGATAACACCAAGTATAATTTAACTAAACACGAGTACCGGGCAATAGAATCTCTCAGAGACAATCGTGATATAGTGGTCAGGAACTCAGATAAAGGGGGTGCCATAGTCATTCTTGATAGAGATTATTATGAACAGGATATTACATTACAACTAACAGATCAGATAAATTATACTAAACTGGATAAGGATCCGACATACTGTTTCCAAAAAAAGCTTAGGAGACTGATAGAATATGGTAAATTTGAAGGTATCTTGAGTGAGAATGAAATGGAGTATATATGGCGTCCTTTTCCTAAAATACCTGTTTTTCATACTTTTCCCAAAGTGCATAAGAGCCTTGAACAGCCTAAGGGGCGCCCCATAATTGCGGGGATAGGTTCCCTGAATGAGGGACTAAGTGAGTATATAGACAAACTTATACAGCCGATAGTAATGCAATTGCCCTCCTTTCTACGAGACAGTGGAGATGCTATTAATAAACTTACCAATATCGAGTGGAAACAAGGGTATATGTGGGTGACGATGGATGTCACGGCTTTATACTCCTCTATCAGACATAGTGATGGGATATATGCTTTACAATATTGGCTAAAAGAAAAGGATCTTTATACAAATGAACAGAATGAATTCATAGTGGAGGCAGTGGAGTATCTATTGACCCACAATTATTTTATGTTTAACAATGATTTCTATTTACAGCGGTGTGGGACAGCAATGGGGGCGCGATTTGCGCCCTCATATGCCAATTTATTTATGGGTTGGTTCGAGAAACATCATATCTTCTGCGAACAATCTATATATAACACCAATATAAAAGGATATTATCGCTTTATTGATGATTTAATACTCATTTGGGAAGGGACAGAATTACAGTTGGAACAATTTGTTGATTACTGTAACACTAATGATAAAAATATACGTTTTACATATAACTGTGACAAAAATACGATTGAATATCTAGATATACAATTTATCACTAAGGGTACTCAGATAGACACCGATATATACAGAAAATCTATCATTAGAAATTCCTTATTAAGGCGAGAAAGCAATCATCCTGGACCTCTCTTGGAAGGTATCCCGGTGGGCCAGTTTATACGCTTAAGACGTAACTGCTCCACATGGGATTCCTTCCACGACAGGTCCATGGAATTATGGGATAGATTGACATCTAGGGGTTACAGTACAGAATGTATTAGGAAAGCTTATGAAACAGCAGTACTCAGCAATAGATCTGACCTTTTGAATAATAAGAAAAGTGAATATAGAAATAAGAGGACAGCATTTGATAAGAACAGAATGAAATTTATCACCACATACAGTATGGAGGCCAGGGAGATACAAAATATAGTTTTAAAACATTGGGGGGTACTGAAATCAGACCCTATTTTGACACAATTGGATCTAAAGAAACCTCAATTTATTTATAGACGGGCAAACAATCTGCGAGATAAGGTGTCCCCGAGTATGTTACCTAATAAGAAAGATAAAACTAATTGGTTGAATTTTATTGGAACCTACAAATGTGGTGCGAATATTTGCAAATGTAGATTCATAAATGTATCAAGGGAAATTCAGAGTACTGTAACTAAAAAAATCTATAACTGTAGAACTTATGCTAACTGCAGGACATCAGATGTTGTATATCTAGCAACATGTCGCTGCGGCAAGCAATATGTCGGTAAGACAAAGAGATGTTTAAAAGATAGAGTACTAGAACATCTAGCATGTATAAATAGATTAGATGTATCCTCAGCTGTAGCGGAACATGTAATACAAGAACATGAGGCTAATGAACATTTTGTATCTTTCCAGGTAATTGAAGCAGTTAAACTGGGAAAGAGAAAAGGCGATATAGATACATTGTTGTCTAAGAAAGAGGTCAAATGGATGACCCTATTGGATACAGTTACACCATATGGGCTGAACAGAGAGTGTGAGATAAAAAACTTTATTGGATAGATTACTGTTTATACATTCATTCCTCATTTAAATTTTTTTGATATTGTAATTTTCTTGATATTGTAATTTTGATATTTCAATTTGATAATAATTCTATAAATTTAACTAATACCAATTAGTGATTAATTTATTAAATAACTTCCTAAATATACAAAAAATTTAATTGAATTAAATAAATAAGTAAAGGGTGAATGTAGTGGAATTAATCTCTCCAATATATGTTTTACTAATTAATAATTTAATTTATTGGAATAGGCTTGTGCACTTTCCTATAGAGGAACTCCTTATCTGCCAAACTGTTCCAATAATGGGTTGGATACGAACAAAAAATCAAGTAGAATACAAAGGAAATGGTTCGGTAATGTTTATAATGAACATATTAATTTTGTATATTAATTAGGTTTTCTTATATCTATATGGATATGTACTTTTAATTAATTATTATTAATAATGCAAAGATATACACTAGTGAAAAAAAAAAGTTTCTATTAATACAAGTGCATTATCTAACTATCAAGACATTTCAAATTTAAAACTAAATTATTACACTAATATTTGTTAATGAATTGATCACAAAATGGTTAATTAAGAATTTAATTTATTTATTTATATTTATTAACACAACACAGTATTTTTTGTATATATATCACATTTTTATTTACAATAGTATGATAACATGGAACATAATAAATTATTAATACAGCTCACATATTTGAAAATATATATACAACATTAAAAAGAAAAAAGGCATTATATTTAGTAAAAAACGAATGTCACTTTGGTATAAGGATTATATTACTTTACTTTATTTTTATATGTATAATTTTAAGAACTTGATTGTTGTTTCACAAGAATGTTTTTTCACTTTTAATTTATTAATGATATGCATACATGTCACTATTTAAGCACCTGCACAGGTATGCACTAATTACTCTGATGAAGTGTCAGGTTTACTGACACGAAATGCGTTAGATGTGAATCCCCCTCCTCAGCTATTTTAAAGCGCTCAATAAAGCCATTTATTTGATACTAACCTGCCAGACTCCGATAATGCTTTGAACAGCGCTACACAGCGATGACAGAAGTGTGCGAGTAGAAGCCGGCTGGAAGGAGCCGATTTATCGCGAGAGCAGCAGTTCAGCAGGAGCTGGCGTGCAAGGGTAGAGCTCCGCCATTAGCCACATCGTATTTCTTCGTTTATTCTTAGAGGAGCTAATACAGATATGTAATATTTAACATCACTTTTTGGTTCCATTCCAATTTCTTTACTGAAATATTTTCTAACACTTCTAAGCTTTCCTTAAAGACTTCTTTCTATTTCTGAAAGATAAAGCACTTTCTTGTTTTTGTCCATTTAAAGTGAGACATATTCTAATAATAGTAAGTTTGTTTGAATTCATCAAATCCATGTAGATCTTGCTTAAAAATATTGCTGCACCCTGTTCAGAAGATAAACATTAAATCTATCCCTTTCAGTAATAATTTATTATGCTAATTTATGAAACTGTTTCCCAGGCAAGGGATGAACAACAAACGATAAACACCATTATCAAGGTCTCAACAGCATTCTTTTACCAATCAATGTGAGTGTTGAAATGTAAGTATGAAATGCTGGTCATGCTGAATTAAAATTAACATGTTTCAAAGTACTTGGGCCTGCTAATAAACAGGGTAATGGCTGCAACTAGAGGTAGGCAAAATAGGCAGATACCTTGGGTGCAATGCAGGAAGGGGAGTACAGTTCCTGATCAGCATCAGGCTGGATGAGCATCGATCATGATGGGGAAAAGGAGGGAACAGGTTTTCAACGTAAGCCCTACTAATCAAGTTACTTATGTATAATTTGGTATTTACAGATGCAGCCACTTTGGTTTGTCTGTTTGACACAGAATAACTAAACACAGATATCCCATTTATCTCATTTAACACAGAAAACTGTGTCACAACATCCCATCTAATTAAAGCATTCACCATTGTGAACAATGGTGCTTTGGTATGCTAATGAAAAGGTTAAATGCATTAAATGAGTTAAGATAACTTTAGATAACACAGTTTCTTCAATTAACTCTGAGTCATGACGCATTTAACTCACAAATCCAAGTGGCTTCATCTGTACTTCATCTTCTGGATTCTAGGCTAATATCCGCTATGCATCCACTAATGAAGCACTTCATTGTACATTAAAACTATTTTGGATGGGACAAGAAGTAAAACATGGAGCAACTAAAACAGAAGTAGAGGGGTAAAAAAAGAGAGAAAGGCAGGTGGGAAGTGAAATAACAGGATATTGATTATAATATAGAAAGGGGTTACAGAAACTGACAAAATAGGAAAGGGGTAAATGGATTTTGGTAATAAATACTTTAAAATTCAACATTTTGCATTACTTCAGATCTGAAATAGGTCAAGTCAATGCAACAATTTTGGGCAACATGTAATTTATGGCTTAATGTGGTGTCAAATGCTATAAACAACACCAGTTGTATAATGTAATGTAGCTTCATTCTTCATGGGCTCTCATTCGTGATATTAGCTATTCAGTTCTATTTCAATGCCCATTTTTTGTAGAATTAAGGGATTGTTGGCTCTTTTGTAAAAAATTGTAATTTATTAAATGAAAGAAACACAAAAAACATAACACAAAATTTCACCATCTGAAAGCTTGAGCTAATATAGGTCATATAGAAGTAAATGGGTTTGTCTTTTTCTCATTATAAAATCTTTCTTTATTTCAAGCCTATAGTGGTTGTCATTTTTTTTCATTGGTTTTTACATAAAAATGTGAGGATTTTGAGGTTTTCTTATTAGTATTCAGATTAGTTCCCCATTTCTATTTGTTCTTTTTTGTATTATATCAGAATGTTGGTAAATGCGCCTCCCAATTTTTTGCTTTTCAACCAGTCGTTTTGAATGTAGATTTAACCAAAGGGTCATATATGGAGCAAAGAACAGTGCACTTAGGAAGAAGGGAGCAGCTCTTGAAACATTTGTATGTTGTTCCATTAGAGCTCCAAATAACTGTCAACTGTCTGCAACAGCTGTTGCATAACTACAGCATGGTAATATGTAAATTTTTTCAATCTATTGTGGCTCTGTAAATCTGTACATTTCTGCATATTTTTATGCAAAAACCAATGAAAAACCCCAACAATGACTAAAAGCTTGAAATAAAGAAAGATTTTACAATCGGAAATGGACAAATTCTCTTGACTTCTAAATGACCTATATGATCTTGAGCTTTGTTTGTTAAGGTGGTCATACATTTGCTCAGATACTGTAACTGACATCAGAAAATTAGATGGGAAGCTAATGGGGGTATCAACAGAGGCATATATCGACACTGCTAAAGGACTGTGGTTGACTTAATTTAGTACAAGCACCAAAATATAATGTGCAGCATTTCTACCCTTCGTCTTCATTAAGCTTTAGTATTTCTTTAAATATTGTTCTGATCCTTAATTAGTACCTTCATTCTGTTACATTAATTCAGTTTTTCATTTCATGACATAAAATCTATTATGACATTTCCAAAAAAATAATTTAGTATCTTAGAAGCTGATTATCAAAGTTCAAATATTCTTCATGATCTTTATTGTCAACTTTCAAAAGAGAAACATCATTGGACATTTATCATGTTAAAGAATACTGTAGCACTGGAGTTATAGAAATAGTTCTGTCCCATTGGTTTGAATGCATCCCACCAAATTTGACTATAACAATTTTCATTCATCCAGGTCATGGTACAGATGCAGCCACTTTGGTTTGTGTGTTTGACACAGAATAACTAAACAAAGATATCCCACTTTTCCCATTTAATACAGACAATTGTGTCACAACATCCCATCTAATTAAAGCATTCACCATTGTGAACAATAGTGCTTTGGTATGCTAATGAAAAGGTAAAATGCATTAAATGAGTTAAGATGACTTTAGATAACACAGTTTCTTCAATTAATCCTGAGTCATGACGCATTTAACTCACAAATCCAAGTGGTTTCATCTGTATATCTAGTATAAGTAATTCTAGAGCAACTGGACTTGTTGAGTAATCATTGAAGACATTTCACTACTCTTCTTCTTCAGTTCAATTGACTGATATGGGAAGTACCTGACCTGACTCTTCCACTAATCCAATCACAATGGCACATTGTAACTTTTGAGAGAGGTTACAATTGAAACTAACCGAGGTGTGAATGCTGTGTAGTTGCTGTGTGGTTTGCCAAGGTTATAGGATTACTAAAGTATCATGCTACTCCTAGAAACAGGTGTTACTCGGGAGTTGCATGAATGGATGTGTGAAGTCTTGTGAAACTGCTGGGGTACAGTTAGAGCAGCATTCTATGTAGCAGACAGGTGGTTTCGAAGGCACCCACCTCTGTTTAGGGATAGTTTCTCCACCTTCTTTATTCAAAACTTGGACATTGTTATCTTCAAAGGAGTGACCCTTGTATTTTAGGTGTAGAAAAACAGCTGAATCTTGCCCTTACTCAGCATGTACATCAAATGTGTGGGTGTGGATACAATGAAGTGCAGAAGTACTGCTGCAAAAAGTGCCTCTATTCAGAAACACTACATGTTTCGATCTTCCCGCTCTTTTTCAGGTGTATACAAACCCGATACAGCCTATAAATACATATACAGTACTCCTTCTCACTTTTCAATTGATTGGTCAACCAGCCACTGCTGAGAGGATTTGCAGCCTAACTGACTCAAAGAGCACAAGTCTGTTAGTGTCCCAAGTGATAACATCATAGTCCATGTCTTCATTCAATGTGCAAAACTGGTCCACAAATACCTTAATATCCCTAGGATTTTTTTAAGTATGAAGGCTGTGAAAATCAGTAAAGTCTATTAATCACTTAAACCTCTGTACTGCCCTCCATGGGCCTGTTAGAGTCAATGTTATTCGAAACATATTTCTCATGTATAACTATTGTTGCATATCAGCCCAGCCTAGCTATAAAGTTAGCATAATTGCTGCCAATAATTAAATGTAACAAATATATTACTAAAGGTCTCTTACCATACAGAAGAATTCAAAATCCAAAGGCAGCTCTATCTGTTAAGGGAAGGAAAGGAGGACACAATTTTAGTATTTGTTTCTACAGAAAGCTTGCGACACTCGGTTGGTCATTCAAGCCTAATGGTTACCAAAGCAAATCGTTTTTTATATCCACAAGGCTTCCTTTTGTAGAAGTAATTTCTTTCTATCACCTCCTCTTTGAGTTTCCTGGACTACCTCTAATACCAACCATTTTAACTGTGACATATTATGTCTATTGTGATTGAAATTACATGAAAGGTGTTAGGTTTAAAATTCTTAATGTCCCCTCTATGTTCCTTAATCATGGCTTTAAATTGTCTGCCTGTTTGGCCAACATAGACTTTGCCACAGGGGCATTTTAACATATACACCACCCCCACCATATTACATGTAGCATATTGTTTTAGCTGGATGCTATTACCTTTTGTGGGATGTTGCTCAACTTTACCTCTAATAATTGATGAGCAACATACACTGCTAAGGCATGGGAAAGTGCCTATATTTGGTTTACTTTTAACTATTTTTTCCATCCTTTTTGGACTAGGCTCAACAGGACAGAGGATATCCTGCAGTGAATAGCCTCTTTTGTATCTGAACAATGGTAATTGTGAGCAAATTTTGCCCAAGTTTTTATCATTGTGAAGTATTGGCCAAAACCTCTTGATGATTTTCTCAATTGTCTTACTTTGTTTATCATATTTGTTAACAAAAGGAATCCTCATTGGTTTGTCTCTCTCCTTACATTGTGTTTTCTGTGTCAATAATGTATTTCTTGGGACCTCACCTACTTGGTTAGTGGTGTTGATTAGGGTTTTTTCATTAAAGCCTTTTTCTTTGAATCTATAAATCAGTGTAGATGCTGCTCTCCAATAACCCTGATTGCTTGAGGCTATCCTCTTGGCCCTTAAAAATTGACCTTTTGGGATTCCTCTGATTCAGCTGGGATTATGGAAACTGGAGCCTTTAAGTAAATTATTTTTATCAGTAGCCTTTCTACATAGGTCTGTGGTCAATTTACCTTATTCTAGTGTAAGTTTAACATCCAAAAAATGTATAGTTTTATTAGAGGTCTCAGTGGTGGATTTAATGGTGGAGTGCTTGGTATTTGCCTCAGAAACAATGGAACAATGACACATCTCCATTCCAAATTACCAGAATGTCATTCACATACCGCAAATAAAGTGCAATGTATTCACTATATTTGTGTTTTAGAAAAAAAACTGATCTCCAGCATATGAACGAACAAACTGGCAAATGAAGGTGCTACTGCAGCACCCATTGATGTTCCTTGGCACTGCCAGTAGTACTCCCCTTCAAATATAAAGTAGTTTTTTTTAGGACAATATTGCGGCAATCCAGCAAAAAGTAAATCGGGTTACTAGGCAATGTAATGTCTAATAAGGCCTCCTCTACACATTTTAGCCTTTCATCTTGTGGTATAGAGGTGTACAGACTAACAATGTCTATACTGCACAGTGTACAATCGATATTAAATATTGGTAACAGATTCAAACAATTCAGCAAATCATTAGTATCCTTTAAACATGTTGTAATGCCCTGAACTAATGGCTGTAAATATGAATCAACCAATTTCGACAGTGGCTCCAAGACCCTACACCTGAGACAATAGGCCGCCCTTTAGGATTCACCAAAGATTTATGTATTTTTTTTTTTTTTTTTTTTAAATTTCTTTATTTTCAGTTTTCAAACAGGGGTACAGAACAAAAAAAAGGGAAAAGGGAAAAGAAAGGGTGATATAATTTACACTTACATGTATCCACGCATATAGTTTATATATTACATATACAACATTTCACTCCTTTTATTTGCCTATTATTATATCCTTAAAAAGTCATTCAAGTATCCATACCAGGGGGACCATGTTTTCCAATATATCCTGCTAGTAATTTATGTATTTTGGGTAATAAATACAAGACTGGAGTATGTGGATGTTCAATCAGTAGATATTCTATAGTATTCTTGTTAATGTTAGTGTCATTGTTACACACATCAATCACCAGAGTGATGTGAAACTATGTGCTTTGAAACCATTAGGCTTGAATGACCAATGGAGTGTCACAAGCTTTCTGTAAGCTTACTGTAGAAACAAATATTAACATTGTGTCTTCCTTCCCTTCCCTTAACAGATAGAGCTGCCTTTGCATTTTAAATTCTTCTGTATGGTAAGAGACTTTTAGTAATATATTTGTTACATTTAATCATTAGCAGCAATTATGCTAACTTTATATCTAGCTTGGGCTGAAATGCAACAATAGTTATACCTGAGAAATATGTTTCAACTAACATTGGCTCTAGCAGGCCCATGGAGGGCAGTGCAGAGGTTTAAGTGATTAATAGACTTTACTGATTTTCACAGCCTTCATTCTTGAAAAAAAAACACAGAATACTCTCTGCATCATACTAAAAGTTAACTCAAAGGTGAACAACCCCTTTAAGGGTGTCCTAAACTGAGGATTTTGGGGTTTATAGTGAATAACGGACCACGTAACACTAAGCAGCATCAGTCAGTGTCTGCTAAATATAATAAAGTGATATCTTGTGCTTAAGTATACAGTTTTTTGTTATCATTGTCTGAATAGATGAATCATAACTTTGCCTTTTTATAGATACCTGTTATAACTAACCTATATGAAGTGCAATTTTAGATTAAAGGCTAGATTTTCATGAGCTGTGAAAATACAGAGACATGATCCTGGTAAATGGAATGGAACAATTAGGGGCCCATTTATGATTGTCTGATTTTTTGTGCTAAAAGCTGCCTGACTGGAGAAAAAACAGAACCAGATTCCATAATTAGGGAAAAACATATAAAATGTAAAAAAATTTTTTAAAAAAACACAAAGTTAAACTGTGTACATTGTGTGTACACTGTTCTGTCTCAAACAAGGTCTTTTCTCAAGCCCTTTCAAGGGCTTGAGAAAAGACCGTGAGAGGTCTGAAACGTTGCCGGGTGTTTGGGGTCAGAGCCTATGTCCCAATAAAGGCATTTTAAGACAACAAACCAATGACTGGTGCCGTCTATTACTACAATTTGAATTGATGAACGGATTGAGGTTGGAAACCGTTGGACGTGCATCACATTAAAGTACTTTGGAGGTGAGGGTGCTGACTGTGAAAATTGTGAAACTGTCTCAAACAAGGTACTACAAGACCAACCATGTACATGAGTATTACATTAAAGGAACAGCAATAACATTCAGTAGTTTTTGCCTGTATTGCCCTGTTTTGCCCATTTTACTATTTTCTTAAAAAACTGAGATAACATGCAAAAAGAGTGATATATGAGGGCCCTCACAGAAAACGTCAAAAAAATATCAAATAGTTGACACAGGGAATGAAACAATATTCTCTAGCATAAGATTCCACATCAAAAGCTAATAACTCCATAACCTTCATTCATGGAGGCCCTTTCCCAGCTTTCACTAAGTCACTGGTTGTCAAACTTTTTAAGTTCCAGTACCATTTAAAGATGAAACCTTTGGTCAGGGTCCTCCTAAGATCATGAAAGATGTGCAGATAATATTGTGGTATTCTTTTGTTTCAAAGAATATGCAGAACTGCAAATAAATATTTACCATAACTTGTACTCTAAATGACCTTCAAGCTGGTTCTTCAGGTTTACTGTATCTAGAAGATAAAATGTCCACCCTGCCACTGCTAGGGGAGTCACCCACCAGATTGGGAACCACGCCACTACATTGTCTTACATACCCTAAGCACATAGGCCAATAAGATTGTACAAACAAAATTTGTATAATTAATTTAAAGTGTGTGTATTGTGCCATGGACTGGACAACTAAAACATGTAAACTGTTGATGCAGTGTCAGACAGTTCATAGATAGTGATACTGGCCAACTTTTGGCTAGATATAGATCGGGAAAGCCCTCCAACGGGCTTGTCTGCAACTTTTATCGGCCCGTGTATGGCCAGCTTTGATGATGCCTTCTGCCTTTGGATCCTACTAAGGCTTCATTCTTCAGGTTCTCCAGCAACTTTCATCCCCTCCATAGAGTGGAGTTCAAAAGGGAAGAATTATGGGACCCCTGCTCTTTTATAGTGTAGGTGATAACCCATATAATCTTTGGGTTAATGACAACACATTTCTCTCACACAGCACAGGTTAAATGTAATGCTTTCGCATCTCCAACACCAGGCCACTAGAGCAGATGTTAATTGCTTAATTTTCATTATTTTTTGTCAAGGCAAGTAGTTTGTGACCATTTTGTTCATATATCTTGTATATTCTTTTATGTCACTCACCATGGTTTCTTTAGTTAAGTCCTTGTAAACATACCCTTAATATGCATTCCCTGTTAACAAAATATAAAAATAGAAGAATGAAAGAATGAAAAACATGGCAATTTTCAAATGCAAATGGATTTTGAATTTTCAAATGCAAATGGCTTTTGACTTTAACACACTTTCACACAAATTATGTCCCACAAAGTATGTCCAGGTTTTTAATTTTTCACATTTTCTTCCCATCTGAATACTTTCCGAAGGACTGAGTGATGTATACACAATAAAGCACTTTGTAAAACTACTGATCTAAGAGTGTTTGTTCATGTTCTGGGGAGAAAGAACTGGTGTCAGTGAAGTGATTGTCAGCCTGAATGGGCTGCAAAGATGTGTTGTTTACAATATAGGCCATTCATAAGGTACAGCAGAAATTTTGAAGTAAACATTTTAAGTTCACTTTTGGTGGGGGCGATGATAAGCAATGGAAATTAATACACAGTTTTTTTCATTAAGTAATAACACATTGAGGCACACCAAGTCTAACTCACTTGGAGTAATTCCTTGGGAAAATACTCTCTCCTGCTCTTTGACACAAGGTCTGATTGACTAACAAGATTATCAAAGCTAGATATTAGCAATATATAAGCCCGTGAAACCTAAAATGTTTGATGCATTTTTATGCTTAGCTGAATGATAACTGTATATTTTCTGGGGTTTAGCAACAATTTTAAAACATTGTGGTTAATATAATCATTAGGGTGCTTGTATAGTATGAAAAATGATCTTGGAAAATAAACAAAACAGAAAGGCTAGAAGCTTTCAATTACCTTTTTTTTTTATATAACATAAGTGTTATCAATTTAAAACAGTAGTGAGAGAATAACTGAAACTGAATGGAAATAGATATAAAGGTATGGGATCTGTTTTCTGGGAACCAGGTCCTGAACGATCTCAATTACAGGAAGGCATCTTCTATAGACTCCCTTTTAATCAAATAATTATGCTGCTTACGTGAAAGAGCTACAGAACATTGGGTAATATGTGGAATGCTAAATATATACACAGAATAATTATTGTACAATAAGCTATGACAAACTAGCTTGAATATCCAGTCACTTCCTTTGTATCACGGGCAGTATACATATAGGGGCACATTTACTTAGCTCGAGTGAAGGATTAGAAGGAAAAATTTCGAAGGTTTTTTTTGGCTACTTCGACCATCGAATTGGCTACTTAGACCTTCAACTACGTTTCGAACTAAAAATCGTTTGACTATTCAACCATTCGATAGTCGAAGTACTGTCTCTTTAAAAAAAACTTCGACCACCTACTTCAAGGGTCCTCAAACTTTTTAAGCAGAGGGCCAGTTCACGGTTCCTCAAACTGTTGGGGGGCCGGACTATAGTTTAAAAAAAAAATGAACAAATTCCCATGCACACTGCATATATCTTATTTGTAGTACAGGTAGTGCAAAAAAAATCATGAAGAAACAATACACTATTTGAAAAATGTACAATGAAGAACAATTTTAACTAACATAAACTTACCAGTATTTCAATGGGAAGTGTGGGCCTGCTTTTGGCTGATGAGATAATCAATATCCGGTTCCATGTTTGTCACTGCAAGTCGTAACAAGTGATGCAAGTGTGCATCAGTAAGTGTGGATCTGGTTGGAGATTTCAGATTTTTCATTCGGGAAAAAGTCTGTTCACAGACATAGGTGCTGCCAAAGATGGTTGCCATTTTGAGTGAATGGTACCTGAGATTAAGATATGTCTCAGAGGGGAGAGATGCATAGAAATTAGTAAGGCTGCTTGCTTTGAAAATGTCTTTTAGAGAGTCACAATTCTGTAGTTCGGCCAGTTCCATTTGGTAAATCGGATCAACAATTTCAATTTCAACAGAAAATGGGTTCCGGAAAAGCTGTATGTCCTGTTCATGGAGATGAAGCTCTTTAAATCTCTTTTGAAACTCCCTTTGCAACATTTCCAGTGAATCCACACATGTTTTGTTTGGGAATGCAACTGTTGGTTTCTCAGCTAACAGCTTTTGAGTAGAGGGGAGATGGCAGAAATTTTCCTCCTTCACTAGTTTAATGAGGAGGTCCAATTTTACTTCAAATGCTTTCACATGTGAATGCATATCACAGATGAGCTTCCCCTTTCCTTGAAGTTGCACATTGAAACTGTTGAGTAGCTCTGGTACATCTGTCAGAAAAGCAAGGTGCCATTTCCATTCTTCATCTTTAAGCTCTGGTAGTTCTTTGTTTTTTGAAAGCAGAAAATCCGAAATCTGTGGAAGTAAGTCATAAAAACGTTTCAAAACTCTCCCTCGACTCAGCCAACGGACTTCTGTGTGGTACAGAATATCATCATAGGCAACATTCAGCTCAGACAGAAATGCCTGAAACTGTCTGTGGTTTAGTGCATGAGCCCTAATGAAGTTAACACAGGACACCACAACTTTCATGACAGAGTCCCACTTCAGTGATTTACAACACAGCGCTTGTTAGTGGATGAGGCAGTGTATGGCTATTGGACGTGAATGGTTGGGTTGGTCCATTTCTTTGTTAATGCGTCCCACCACTCCTTTCATAGACCCCACCATGCTAGGAGCACCGTCAGTTGTCACACTGGCTAGTTTAGCCCAGTCTAGCTCCAAATCATTCATAGTTTGGCAAACCTTTTCATAGATATCCTCTCCTGTTGTTGTTCCTTTGATGCTTTGCAGTGCAGCAAGCTCCTCTGTGACTTCAAAATGATCATTTGTCGCACGAATGAAAATTAGAAGCTGTGCAGAATCACGGACATCATTGCTTTCGTCGAGTGCCAATGAAAAATAGCATTTTTTTTTGAGGAGTTTTGCAAATTTTGATGCAAATTGTCCCCCATTTCTTCAATCCTTCGTGTAATTGTAGGTCCTGAAAGACTCACTGTTCCAAATAAATCAGCCTTCTCTGGACACATCTCTTTGGCAACAGAAAGAAGACATTCTTTCACAAATTCTCCCTCCACAAATGGTCTGCCAGTGCGGGCTATTAGCTTGGCAACTTGAAAACTTGCTCGCAATGATGAAATATTTATCTCCTTCTGCTTCACAAATGCATTTTGCTGAGTTGTCAATCCATGTTTCAGTTTTAATATCTTGTCTTTTCTCCCTTGTCCGACCAAGCAACCATATTTGTCTTTATGTTTAGTTTCGTAGTGTCGACGCAAATTGTATTCCTTGAACACAGCCACTGAATCCTGGCATAACAGACAGCTCTCTCCTTGCACTGCATGAAAAAGTAATCATAGGTCCACTGTTCTTTGAATATCCTGCACTCAGAGTCAACTTTTCTTTTCCTTGACATAATTGTATTGTTGTCCACCTGTAGAATTTACAGATCCACCATAAGACACTGTGATAATTACATTAAAATAATTATAACAATAACATAGTAAATGAGATGCAGAATTGTTAAAATCAAGAACTGCTGCACATCTCTGCAGAACAACATTATTTCCCTATTAATACTCTGCAGTACTAGGCTGTAGTGTACATGTGGGCATGCACAGAAAGTGCTCTGTACCCAGGATAAAGGTCCTAATGAGGACCGAAACGTTGGAGACAGATACCATGCTTCAATAAAGACAAGATTTTAACAGTTAAAACTTTAATTTAACTAATGGGAGGGCTGGCCTGGAGATAATTGTTATATATATATATATATATATATATATATATATATATATATATATATATATATATATATATATATATATATATATATATATATATATATAGTCACACACACATATAGCTTTATGAACTGCCATTCCATTTAATCAACTTGTAATTCATTGACATTTATTGACTACAAATCCATTGTTACACTTCATTAATCATGTAAAAATAATTAATTCAATAAGCATATAATCAATTTTTAAAACATTCATCGTAAGCACTCCCAGTAAAAAAATCATAGCATACCCAGGGATAAAGAGAGATGGAGATGGGCACCAAAATAAAAAAAATGGGGCAGAAATAGGGCAAACAGAAATTAAGAGAACTCAGGGGTTTAAATGAGTTCTATATGTTTTATATGCTCATGTAAAAATAATTCAGTGAGCATATATAATCAATTTTTAACACATTCATTGTAAGCACTCCCAGTAAGAAAATCATAGCATACCCAGGGATAAAGAGAGATATAAAGATGAGGCAAAGGAGTAGTATGGAGATGGGCAGCAAAATAAATAAAATGGGGCAGAAATAGGGCAAACAGAAATTAAGAGAGCTCTTAATTGTAAAATTAAATTAAAACACTTCATTAATCATGTAAAAATAATTAATTTAGTGAGGAGATGCAAGGGAGAATGTATGGAGATGGGCAATGCAACAAGATTTAAAAAAAAAAATGGGGAAGAAATAGAGAAATAGGGCAAACAGAAATTAAGAAACCTTGTAAAATTAAATTAAAGAAGTTGGTGGTGGGCACAGTGTGTGTGTGGGTTTTGGGAATAATTAAGGCCGACATGTTCCCCCAATTCACTTTGCTCACCAGCGCAGTAGAAGAGACAGGAGCAGCAGATTCCGATCAGTTGGCAGAGGAGCAGTAGGTTACTTTTTAGCCTGCAGCCCACCAAAATGCGCAGCCACAGCCTGCCCTAGGATGTCAGGAAAAGCGCCAAATCCAGAGCGCTCCCTCCCTGATGCGCCTCTTGCGCCCCACGCGTAGCACGCCTCAGTGACGTCATCAGGGGGCCGACGTGAACATGCGCGCATACATAACTGATGCACCGCTTGTTCAAATGCCCATAGTTAGTCCAGCGGGAGGCCAGATTCGAGCTTTCTATATTTTTTTTTTAAAAAATATGGGGCAATTGCCAGCGTGGGCGGGGGCCGGGTAAATGACATTGGAGGGCCGTATCCGGCCCGCGGGCCGTAGTTTGAGGACCCCTGACCTACTTCGTCACCTAAAACCTACTGAGCACCAATGTTAGCCTATGGGGAGGGTCCCCATAGGCTTTCTAAGTATTTTTTTAGCGAATGAAAATCATTCGATTGATGAATTAAAATCCTTCGAATAGTTCAATTCAAAGGATTTAATCGTTTTCTTTTCTCAGTGGGCCAGTGGGTGAGTGGATGAGTCTGGACCCATTGGGTGGTTTTCTGTATGTACAGCAGCATCCAAAGTGGAAATAGTTGAGTATACTGCAGGATTGTGGAGAGGATAATGGCTACCCACTCCACATAGCTATTGTCTTCAAAGACCTCATTTTGCACACATACACGTCACTAATATATAAAGCTGGAAAATAGAAGTACTACTTTTTGGGGAAAATAAACTGCAAAAAACTTTGCAGTAATGAAAGGCTAATAAAGTTATGTAATAAAAACAGTTAATTTGTTAGGTAAATATAGATTATACAATAACTTTGCACTAAATGACTTGTAAAATCAACTTAGAAAGAAATACAAAAAAGGGGGGGTTGTGGTTGCACACCTAAGGCGAAATTTTAATACATTTAGATACAATGGAAGTGCTACTGGCCAGTCAATCAATGCACATTCCCTGATTGAGTAATTCAATAAATATGCAAGTGCATGTATTTTAAAAACAGGGTTTATTTTTGTTACAAAGTTATGATCATAAAATTAAAGATAAGCCACCATACCACGTCAAGGTAAACCCCACATGGTGGTCCCTAACTTGTTTACCTCTGGTCATAGTATAAAAAGTCTTTTACCTCTCTGCTTAATAGCATTACTTGGAGTAAATATCTCCTGTGCCTTGGTTTCAACATGTTGGCTAAATCCTCCCCCGCCACCTGCTTATGTGGCTTTTTAAGAGGGAGAAACTGCCCAAACCATTGGGAAAAAATGTGATAGGAGGATCCAGACCAGTTTGAAACTAACGCTCATGAAACACTTACACCTGCCATTAGGTAACACTTTTGCACAAACTTACACATTTTACACCTATCACACTCCTCATATAGCTTTCCCTTTCATTTCTTGCTCAGATCTATACACACACTTACGCTCACATCTACAAACACACACGCATACATACACTAGCGTCTAACTATACACATCATTTCACTTTGCCTTTAATTTCTTTCCACTATCACATTTTTTTCTAAAATGGGCGTTGGTTTGGGCAGTCTCTCAAACCATATACAGGTATTTACTCCAAGTAATGCTATTAAGCAGAGAGTTAAAAGACCTTTTATACTATGACCAGAGGTAAACAAGTTAGGGACCACGTTTGGGGTTTACCTTGACGTGGTATGATGGCTTATCAATTTTTATGATCATAACTTTGTAACAAAAAAAACCCTGATTTTAAAATATATGCACTTGCATATTTATTGAATTACTCAGGGAATAACCATTGATTGACTGACCGGATCAGTAGCACTTCCATTGTATCTAAATGTATTAAAAAGTATTAAAATGTAGCCTTAGGTGAGCACCCACAAACCCCTTTTTTGTATTAACAGAAAGAACCAGAACTTTGCTCTAAATAACTTGAAACTGTCAGGTATTGCTTGGATTCAAGCCAGGGACCATTGGCCAGATGAACAGCCTGTAGGGTTGCTCGCTATATGTTACCTGGCCTCTGCAGTCCCAGCCCAGCTGCTGCCTGATTAGTTGCAATCAGCCAATCAGGGCTGACTCTGTCCTATGGAGTGTGGCATTGTCCCTAGCTAAGGGTTTCAGTTCTAGCCACCTTGCCTTGCCTTGTCTTGTCTGTACTCTTCCCTGTCTTGTCCTGCCTGGCTCTGAACCTTGTCTTGTCTTGTTCTGCTTTACCTTCCCCTTCCAGTTCTGCTCCTGTCCTACTTTAAACCTCCTTGCTTTAACCTTGTCTTCATCTTGCCCTGCCTTTTCCAGTCCTCTCTTGCTATCTTGCTCTCCAGTCCTTTCCTGCTATCTGCTCCAGTCCTCTCCTGTTATCTGCTCCTCTTGCTATTTCTGCTCTCCTTCTGCACTCTATCCCCAGTTTCATCTGATCTACGCCTGCACCGTCCTGTCCCATCCAGTCTGTTCCTGTTCCACTCCTGCTCCATTCAGTCTGTTCCTGTCCTGAGTCGTCGCCCTCTTCATCCTGCCTAGTCAAGTCCTGATCTTCGCCCTCTCCATCCTGTTCTGCTCTGCACCTGATCCAGTCTGATCTTCGCCCTCATCAACCTGTTCCTTTCTTCCCTTTACGTGTTCCCTAGGCACATACAGCTCCTGACTCAAGGACTCACCCTTTCCCTATCAGTCTCCACAGTGCCCCCTACCTAATCCCTGACAGAAACAAATGAACGTCATACACTTAAAACTTTCCTCTACATAACTTGGAGAATCAACATTTTGTCCAAGTATTATTTCATCCACTATATGCACTATTAGATTTTTGCTTCACAGTTAACCCTCCAAGAGGTTAAATTCACTTGCTAAGAAACATCAGCCACGGTGCATGTCATAGTTATGATTCTTGAAAGAAACCAGCTTTGACGCCATATGATAATTAAGATGCGTATGAACATACTCCCCCAAGGAAATTTGTTTGATTAGCTACTACACTAGTGCTCTGGCTGATAAGCACCAATAAAAAGAAACATAGTTGAAAAATATTTTTACAGAACAGACATAAGTAATATTGTCTGTGTTGTGTAAAGATGTAGGATCTTTCAGACTGCTGAACAATAAACTGTCAATTAATGAAGGAAGTATTCTCCTTTCTAAAAAGAGACTAAAACTTAAATGATATTGAAAGTGTTTTACTAGGCTTGAGGGATAAATGTGCATAGCAGTTTTAGAAGATTTCACGCTGGTCTCAATAGGCTTGAGGGATAAATGTGCATAGCAGTTTTAGAAGATTTCACGCTGGTCTCAATTTTTCTTGGAAAGTCAGGTACATAGGCACTCCAGAGGCCTTGCTTCAGGGTTTTCACCAAAAGCAATATGCATTATACAATGTACAGGTATGGGATCCATTATCGAGAAACCTGTTATCCAGAAAGCTCTGAATTACAGGAAGCCTATCTCTCATGGACTCCATTTTAATAAAATAATTAAAATTTTTAAAAATTATATGCTTTTTCTTTTTTATATTAAAACAGTACCTTGTACTTGAACCTAACTGACATATACAGTAATGAATCCTTATTGGAGGTAAAACAATCCTATTGGGTGTAATTCATGTATAAATTATTTTTAGTAGTGATAACATATGGAGATCCAAATTATAGAAATATCCCTTATTCAGAAAACCACAGGTCCCAAGCAATCTGGATAACAGGTTCCATACCTGTACAGTAATATGCCTTTGTCCTAGAACTAGAATTCACCATGTGTTTTGTTTTGCCACATAAAAAACACAGTCCTCTGCATGGACTCCATTAACCACCAATAAAGTGTTTGACTTATTAGCACATTCATTAATTCATTAAGTCATTACTATGTGCCCCCTGCCTTACACATTAAATTTGATCTTGTAGCATTGTGGAAACAAGGTGGTGCAATGTATATACTATTGCAGAGAGTACAAAACACCCAACTGTAATGTAATTTCACGTTCTCATTGACTCCATTGTATTTTGGTGAAATTTCACCATTCTGTGGTTTTTTTTTTGCCATTTTGCAAATTCTGCAGCAAAGCAAAACAGCCAGTTCATCCAAATATATTTGTGGGCATGATATGATATCAAAGGGGTTTAGTGGCCTGCTCAGAATGTAACAAGGGCCAGTATCTTGGGGCCCGATACAAGATCTGTCTGTTCTTCCTCAATATGAACACAAGAGTGTAGTACTAAAATTGAGCAATGTCTCTTGCTTCAGAAAATGATAAAGTAGCAGATTGGCAGGTTTTGCTAAGATAAATATTTGAAACTTGACTGATGTGTGTTTTTTAACCACAGCTATTATGATAAAAATGCACAAATAGTTTTACTATAAAGCAGGGGAGAGGAAACAAACCCTGCAACTGCTGGAGGCCTATAAACTATAGGGGACCCAGTGACTGATAATATATAATATATATTGATGTATATTTATGGAAAATATATTGTTCTTAAAGTTAAGGGGGCCCAATAACTATTAATTCCACTACTGAAAAGTTAACATAGGTGAAAGCTCATATAATTAAGTAAATATATCACGATCTATACAGTTAATATTGTTTTAAAAATATTAATTAATATAAATAGTTAAAGTATTAATTGACATGTTGATAAGCCAGTCAGTTCATTGGTGGCCAGTGGAGGTAGCCCTCGCAAAAGAAACGGGTACGCCTCTGCTCATGCGAGGGGACAAGCAACATCACTCCCGCCCACTCCCCATTGTCTCATAGAGAGGGCAGTTTTGCCTACACTCCCCTGCATTCAGTTTTAATGCGTTACCCCAAAGGGGAGCGCAGGGCAAAACACAGTCAATAATTTAAAACTGGGCTGTACCCACACGGACGCATGTAAGAGCCAAACACAGGTGGAATGAAGCATGTTGCGTTCCACCTGCATTGGTGCTTACATGCACCTGTGTGAGTACTGGCCCCTTTAAATGAATAAGTTGTATTCCTTCCTGCGCTTCCCTGTGGCTGACACTTTAAAACTGAATGCAGGAACGCACAGACAAAACTACTCGTCTGTACGAGCCCTTAGTTAGATAAATCATCTACTGCCTCAGCAAGCTTCCTACAGAGTTATTGCATGGCCAGAACACTCCAAGTAAACTATTGCAGTTAGTAATATTCCTGGAATTGTAGTCATTTATGTCATGGAAAGCAGGGTGCAAATTGCAAAACAATGGGCACAATCCACCATGTGTTTACTGTTAGCATCTTATCTCCCATACTAGTTTAACTGCTGCTGGTCTCTGCACTCTGTTTCAGAGTGCAGAGACCAGTGGCCACCCCATGAATATAGCACTGTCTGCATGCATACAAGTATCATATTTCCTCTCTGAATGTAACAGGACTCCTAATTGCTGGGTTTATGTTTGAGAATTACTGAGGCAGTAAATGCCATGTCTCAGTCTGATAGAGTTCTTGTAAAATAAAGCCCTAATTCCAGAACAGCTGCAGATTGTTTTTCCTAAAACATGACATATCTCTTGGCCTAAACCTAATTGAATCTGTGCCCAAACTTTAAGCCTACCCATTCCGTATTACATTTTTACTGAAACTTAAGGATCAAACACAAGGGACACTTCGGCATTGCTCATTTTAATGCATTAACAAAACGTCTGCTGTTTAATTAATAACCACTACTGAGTTCAATTTGCTTGTAGCTGTAACATTCTGCAATGTCAGCACATTCCTGGAATCATCATTTGTCAACTCCCTACTTTAAGGGCCAGTATCCTCTTTCAGTGACTTTTCCTGATTCATTCTAAAGTTGAATCATTCAACTTATCAGCCTACGCTGATATCCAGCCTTTTTGAGCAACTGTCAATTTCTAATGATTTAAAGTGCCACAGCTGCATAACCTGTCAGAGGACAGGTGATTTTACACTGCATAGACAGATGCAACTGGCAGCACAGTTTCTTTCTTTTTCTGTATTACAAATTCCAAATAGATTAATTTAAACCAAGGTGAATTATTATTATGTAGAATAATAATCAGGATAATTACCAGCTATGTCGTAGAGAAATAACACTTTATTAAGACCAAATTAGATGATATGCAGATATTATGTAATAGAAAGTCACAAAGTCTTCTAATTTAATCTACTCTAAAGCAGGTGTTCTATAGATACAAGGAATGTTAGAACAAAAGCCAAGGATATTTTGGCTGCAAATTAAACCAAAAACAGACAGCTCTCTTGGTCTATAGCACACAACGTAAACATGGTTCTTTAAAGCAAATATAAAAAGCCTTTCTGATACTTACTCTGATCTATAGTGGGGGCAATGTATACAAAATGGTGGTCCAGCAAAAGTGGTGCTTTAGCTGCAAGGTCACTGGCACAGTGTTACATTCTGTGGGCAATTACGCAGCAAAGGGAATAAAAAAGTAACGCTCTTCCTTCAGAGTCTGTCAGGTATCCATCCTTTAACAAGGAGAACTGGAGAAATCTAGGATTTCCTTTTTATAACTAGGAACATGACCCCCCTCCTTTGGGAACCAAGAGTACTTTACTGGGTAATGCTAAAATTAAAACACAAGGGAATAAGGATGAGCTTGATTTAACTTCAGGTTTATAAGAATAAAGTTTCTATTAAGAAAAAAAGCATATTTTAAGCCAGAAAGGAGATCCACTCAGAAAAAGTCTTAACAAACATAGCTTAGGGATAAAGTCACTAAACACAGAGCTGTGACCCTAGTGACCCCTACTTTATGCTTTCATTCAGGAGAGCGCAAGTGCTGTAGTTTCTAGCATGGTTTCAGGCAGGAGCCATGATATCTCTACTGATGCCCTGAAAGCTCACTCCAAATAGATTTTATAATTGTGTGAAAGTCTTTTCAGGCCACACACGAGTGTTGGATAGCAGCAATGGGTATGGGGAGTGCATATTCACTTACTCTGTACCCTATAATTCAGTACCCTCAGATTCAGTAGCCAGTTTACCACTGTTCACTAAATTTGGCAACCATGGGTTCATTAATCTGAAACACTACTGGGGTGTTTACAAAACGACCTCTAATCTGTGGAGATAGCTTCCCATCTTGACCAGTTGCTTAAGTTCACATATAGAAAAAAAATGCTAAAAATTTTAGTTTTGTTTTTTAAGTGTAAAAACCATGAAAAACTCTAATACAAAATGTTCCCAAGTAAAAGTAAAGGTCCTACAGAAGTCAATCAGAGCTGCCCTGATGCTATTGGACCTTTTGTTTAACCATAAAAAAATGTAAAGATTTTTTTCACTAGCAATTGTTCGAAAAATTTTTTTTAGAGGTTTTAGAGACATTCATATTTTTTAGTGCATCACTCGTCGTTTATTCATTTGTGTTTTTCTATACTCAGACTTTCATGTTATTTCATTAGGGAAATAGACTTTAATCATGGTTTAAAAAACATCTAAAACCACTAAAATTACACCCTTAATAAATAGGCCTCCATGAGTTTGAGTCAGCATGATTTAATGCACAATACATATTGTCAGAAAAATGTAACATTCCTTCTTTGAGGATGTGAGCACTGGAGTGGCACTGGATGCAATCTGCTTAGATTTTTCTAAAGCACTTCATACAGTACCACCCAGAATTTACTGATTATATTAAGAAGTATTGCCTGGACCATAATATTTGTATATTGACAGAGATAGGTTATCAATATTCATGGTAAATGAAACCTTTTTTAACTGGACCAGTGTTAGGATCCATAAATAAGGTCAGTCTTTTATGGAAAGGTGTAAAAGGGTGACAGAACAACAAGGGAATAGGAGCCAATGTTTCCTTCAAATTTGGCTTGGGTTATAAAATAAGTAAACTTAGCTCTTGCCCATCACATAAGAGAGAAAGGTGACATTAAATTTACTGGGTGTCAGGGGCCTTACAGCTTCAGTAGCAGAGGAGTCTGGACCAAGGAGGAAGCCCAAGGGTTAAAGTCTGAATTTGCGGTAGCAAAAGGATCAAGAATCCATGGTCAGGATTCAGGCAGAAGTTTAGTAGGATTCAGGCAGAAGTTCAGTAGGCGGGCAGCAAGGATCGATGTCAGGGACAAACCAAGGGGTCAGAAGTCCAAGAATCAATATATCAGGAATTAAGGAATACCAAGGAACACTAATGAGTGTGACCTATAATCGGGCATTGAACCCGTGACCTGGGAGATCCTTTATTTCAAAATTTCAAGTGCGATGACGTCAGGTGCCTGCATGCCGACATCAAGGTGCCGGCCCCGTAACCATGTGGTGGCTAAGGGAGCGCCATCGTGGATATAGGAATATACCGACTTAAAATCTTTGGCTGCGGTTGCCAGACACAAGAAAATAAATCAAGTCCTATAACCACTTAGCGACCTAAAAACACAGACTTATGTAAATAATGTTGCATAATCATATAAAATGATGTAAAATAAAATATATAAATAATAAATATCTAGTATAGGTAAATCTAAAAAAAAAAAAAAAAGATTCACAGTGTTACACTAGAGGCAGGAGAAACAATGGTATGATATGATGTCACTTCATTGTTCACATGTATACCTATGACAGAGGCAATTGAGACTGTAAGAAATCGACTGCAACAAGATAACACCCTCAGCAGCAGAACGAAGCTCAGTCCCAATCAAGTATGTTTGTTGCTAGATTTATGCCTTAACACCACAGACTTCAAGTACAAGAACCTTTTTTATAGACAAAAGCATGGCTGTGCAATGGGTTCTCCAGTCTCTCCCATTGTACCAAACTTGTACATGGAGGAAGTGGAAAGGAGGGCCTTACTTACTTTCCAGGGAACTACACAGAGTCAGTGGTTCAGGTATGTGGATGACACTTGGGTTAAAATCAGATCCAATGAAGTGGCAGCCTTTACAGAGCACATTAACTCAGTGGACAATAACATCAATTTCACAAGGGAAGATGTCCACAAGAACAAACTTGCCTTTTTGGATTGTTTTATATGCATCCAAGAGGGGGGTAACTTGAAGACGGAAGTATACAGGAAACCCACTCATGATCAATACCTGTTGTTTGATTCCCACCATCTGCTGGAACACAAACTGGGTGCCATTAGAACTCTGCACCACAGGGTGGAATGTGTGGCAACTGATACAGAGTCCAAAGACAAAGAGTAAAACACCTCAGAGGAGCTTTGAACGCATGTGACTACCCAGACTGGGCCATTAGTCAGCCATTATGTAGCTGGAGTGTCAGAGAAACTCAGGAGGATTTTCAACAAACACCACGTCCCTGTGTTTTTCAAACCTAGCAACACACTGAGACAAAAACTGGTACACCCAAAGGATCCAACGCCTAAAGAAAAAACAAAGCAATGTAGCATACAGAGTCCAGTGTAGTGAGGAGTGCACAGATTATACATTGGGGAGACGAAACAACTGCTCACCAAGCAAATGGCTCAGCATAGGAGGGCGAACTCTACAGGGCAAAACTCAGCTGTCTATCTACTCCTAAAAGACAAGGGACAATCCTTTGAAGATAGCAAGGTCCAAGGTGTAAAGTAGCATGAATAATACATAATCACAAGCAGTTAATCTGCGTTTGAGTGCTCTCCTCTCTTTCATTGAAAAAAGTGTATACAAAAAGCATCACTTAAAGTGACGCTGTCACCCTCTTTCCCTACCATACTGATCACCCAGCCTTCCTACCTACCTACAATTTTTGCTATTTGGGGGTGTACAATATATGGGCTCTAGACAGCCCTACTTTATCTGACTATAGACAACTCTGATTTAATTTGTATCTAATTTGTATTTGGAATTCTAGAGCCTGCTAAAAAAAAATTACCTAAAGTACTAAATACCTAAAGTTAACAAAATTCTAAAATTATATTAAACTGCTACTTAATTTATTGTATTGTCTCTAATGTGTAAAAGAATTTGAAATACTTTGTTATAATTTTTTAATTTCATTTGAGGATTATAAAAAT
The DNA here is from genome assembly GCF_017654675.1 of Xenopus laevis. Classification (NCBI taxonomy): domain Eukaryota; kingdom Metazoa; phylum Chordata; class Amphibia; order Anura; family Pipidae; genus Xenopus; species Xenopus laevis. The sequence continues at coordinate 62,125,561 of NC_054380.1, forward strand.
CCAATCCAGTTTAACCATAAAAAGATAAAATAACCTGATTTCTGCAGTCATTAGTCTTGTACATCATGTCTGTCTTCATGGCTTAAGGTTTACTATTAAGAAAAAAAATGTTCCCAGCTGAATTCACTTTTTTGGATTAATGGCTTGCATAAAAGCTCTTCCAATTTCAGTTTCAGGCCAGCTCTGAAAAAGATGACATGGTATTTTCAATTTAAACAAGCTCTTCCTCAGAACTGCATTATGTCATCACATCTGTTTAACCTTTAAACTCAAAAACACTATAGGTAATGCATAGCAAACCATTCCATATCTTGATAAAGAAATATATAATAATGCCATTATATGCTGCATTCAGTTATTTAATGGAATAATTGCAGAGACCAGGACAGCACAGACTGAGTTTGATTAAAAAACATGTTGTAGAAATATTCTCTCTCAATACAGATACATTGAAGACAAATATTATACCATAAAGGCATCTGCCTATTATCCCACTTTACATATTGCTGGGTTCACATACATATGTTCAGTAAACATAATATTGCTTAATATGAAGATGAAAGACAGAAAGATAGCAGATTATGCACTTAGATACAGTTGATGATCATACACATTTAATAACCTGGGCAATAAATGTCCTATTTTGTGAGAAAAGCTTCATTTGACACCCAACAAACCTGTTGCCATTCTATAGATTATCTTTTATTTGTTATGTAAAGTTGTGCTTTTTTTATCCCATTTTATGCTTGCATGAATGTCCCCATGGCTACACATTAGCTTATTTAAATAATACCCAGCACTTTTCACCATCCAGTACCGTCCAGTACATTTTAAAATAATTTAATGCATATAAAAAGACTTTGACTTTTTGGTCTTACTGGTCCTGCACTGTGAATGCTGTTAATTAAGAAAAAACACTCATAAGTAAATACTAAACATTAGTGATGGGCGAATTTCTTCTGTTTTGCTTCAGCAAAAAATTTGCGTATTTCCCGCGAAATTCGCAAAAAATTAGTGAAACGCGAGAGTAGAGAAATGTCGGGAGAAATGCGGCAATTTCGCAAATTTATTCGCCAGTGTCGAAACGCAGAAATTTGTTGTGAATTTGCACCTGCCGAATAAATTCGCCCATCACTAGTAAACATCCAAGTTGTTAACCAAGTTGTGACTCCTTCAGTTACATTGAGTAGGAGAAACAATAGCCTAACTGAAAGTAGTTCAATTGTGAAGTGCTGGCTCTTACTGAAAACACATGACGAGGCAAATTTACCTGAGATGGCTGACTACACACCAATATTACAATATTACACACCAATATTACAACTAAAAAAACATTTATTGGTTCAAGAATACAATTTTAATTGGTAGAAAGAAATAAGTGCAATGTACACAGTATGATTAAAGTAATAAAAACTATACCATAAAAATCCTGACAGATCCCATTTGGTTTTTGAAACTACACACCCACTGTTATAATGTTTCCACACTGTGCGATACAATAAAGCCAGATTGATATTATAACCAGCGTCTTCTGTATGGAGCGGTCAGCGCTGAAAGCGGGCATCACATTGTGCAAGATTGATATAATTACAAAGTGTTTTTTGATTGATTAATCAGTTTTATCCGAATAATAATTGTTTTTACATTGATTTCCTGTAATTCACTGTTTTAACCTTTTTAATTATATCAATTATTTAAATTGTTAACACCACCCACCAACCTGATAAATCAGACCGAAAAGCTGTGTGGGTAATTTCCCCTGAGGAAGTACAGTATTTTCAAGATACGAAACACGTTGGGCTCTGTAAATTTATCTCTATTAATAAATAATTTATTACTATATAGCACTATCGTACTGTGGTATTAATCCCTGACGATACAGAAAAAATAGACAGTGGATTACCGACATATCTGTCAGCGTTAGACACGAGGAGTGATTTGATCCCCGGAAGCACTGCCGACACTGAGAATCAGAGCCGACAAAAGAGCCAGCCTCAGGATCTCTACCGTTTGCCTGACTAACAAGTCAACTAAGGGCTATTTCCAGCCTTTGATACAAGTTACCTTTTACCTCAAACATCCGGTAAGCGCAACTAATCACAAAATGCAACATACATTTTAGGAATAAATCCTACAATATTTACTGACTTTTTTAATAAGATGGATTTAGGAATTATTGTCGATAAAAGACTTTGCAACTCTCAGCAGTGAGAGTCAGAGTCTACTAAAGCATATAAAATACCCACTTGCATAAAAATTAATTGGGGCAAATTTACTAAAGGGCGACATGGCAAACGCTAGCGAAAATTCGCCAGCGTGACATCATTTTGCCACTTCGCCGATTTACTAACGGGTGCTGGTGGAAATCTGCTAGGGAAGTAGACATACTCTAGCACTACTTCGCACCCTTACACCAGGCGAAGTTGCGCTCTGGCAAAGGGATTTAACTACGCTAATTCACTAAGTTGTGGATTTTACTGAACGTTACCTCTTGCGCCAGACTTTACTTTGCCAGCTCAGACCAGGCGAAGTGCAATAGAGTAGATAGGAGTTTGTCAAAAAAAAGTTGGAAAAAAAACCGGTGGCGTTTTTTACTTATTACTGGGTGATAGGCTGAAAAAGATAGAAACATTTTTTGGGGTACCCTCCTTCCCCCTTACATTTGGCACCTAAACTATACAGTGGGCACATGTGTAGGGCAATATTACATTTAATTAAGTTTCCCTGGCCTTGTGTAGTGTAATGTAGTTGCTGCAGCATACACGTCAATTGTACTTTAACTGCACGCAGTATGCTAATTAGGCATCACTAACGTAACTTCGGACTGCTTATCATAATATCTCTAGCGCAACTTCGCAACCGTTAGGTAAACTGTGCGCAACTTCGGATCTTTGTGAATTTGCGCAGCCCTGGGAAACTACGCCTGGCGAAGTGTGGCAAAGTGCAAAAAAGCCGTCGCTACCGCATTTTTGACGCATAGTGAAGTTGCCCCATTGACTCATAGAATGAATGCATAATGTTGCCTCTTTACATATCCCTGGTGAGGTTTGGGCTCCAGTCCTATAATCAGCTATTAATCAGATATAAATCAGCTGGAAATAAAAAAATTGATCTAAACTTATAAAGGGAATGTAACAATTAAACTATGAGGAAACACACATTTGTGGTTATTTTCTCTGGAGAAGAGGTACTTCATTGGATCTTTATCATTAGGTGGATTCCATTAATGCTTTAAGAGAATCTTGAATTAATTTCAAGACATAATATCTAGGACTATATGTGTTGTATGTAGCAATCATTACTAAAGTTACTGTATCAGTTGTGCCAAAAGATAAGTATCTTATTTCTGTGAAGTACAGTTATGCTCTACTGAGGAAATATTTTATTGCAACCATAGTATACCTTCATTTTATATGCAAAAATAAACTTAAAATTGAAATGCACCCTTGGATAAATGCAGTGATCTTTTGCTCTGTTGCAAATAGAAAACCCCATATGGGCTGAATATGAGTAGGCTGTCATGTCCACACTGAGTTATAGTTATACTCCTCTTCACCTCTTTCTATTTATTTATGCAAAGCTTCACTTTAAAGCTGCCACCTTTCTGCAAAGAGTTCATTTCTGAATTGATGTTGGCTGCAAAAACAAACTGAGACTTCAGTTCTTTGTGGAAAACTCAGTCTGGAATACACTTCATTTGAACAGACAGAAGAACATGTTTGAAAGGTGTTGATAGCCTTGTATTGAAACTGAGGTTTGGTACATTATCAATTAATTTTTAAGGAGATGACAACATACAATGTTTAAGTGTCACGACCGGCACCCAATACCAGAACAAGTGCCAAGCACCCTGGTCTCGGTTCCTGGGGTCTAGCAGAATTACCCCACATAGCAGAGGAACCCCCAGGGGAAGAGACTACTGGACTGATTGGCTGCTGCGTGGTTTCAAGCTTGCGGGTCAGATGGTGAAACCCCTGAAGCAAGTAGTTTTGTTTCCGCTCATGGTCCTCCATGCGCTGTAGCAGGGCAGTAAGGAGTGTCTAGACTTTCGTCCTCCATGGCCCGTGATAATGTCACGACCGGCACCCAATACCAGAACAAGTGCCAAGCACTCTGGTCTCGGCTCGGCTTCACCAGTAGTGTGACCACCGTTGGGCTTCGGGAGGAGCCCTCAGCTTACTTGGGTGCCACCTGGACTTAACGAGGGGTGCAAGGCGAGATGTTCTGGCTGGCAAAGGGGCACGGCTGTTAGCCGAAGGTCACGGTACAAATGGAGCAGGTAAGAGAATCGTCAGACAGGCTGGGTCGAGGCAGGCAGATATCAAGAATCGTCAGGCAGGCAAGGGTCAAAACCGGGTAATCAAACAGATGGGATCAGGCAGAAAGAGTAGTCGAGATGCAGGCAAAGGTCAGGGTTCGGATATCAGAATTGTCAGGAACAGGCAGGGATCAAAACCGGAATAACAGATAAAAGCTTTCAGGAACAGACAGCACAAGTCTTCAGGAACCACTAGAATCAAAATTCTATCACGGGCAACCATTAGCTATGCTGGGCAGCTATTTATACAGTTTGAAATTCGCGCCTTTGCGCGCTGGCGTCACTACGCCAGCGCACCTGTGCCTTTAAATAGAAAGGAGGCGCGTAGCGCGCGCCCTAGAGAGCCGGCGCCAGCGAAAACACTCTGGCGCGGCCTAAGATGGCTGTGGGAAAGACGAACCATGTGGCGGGCGTCCCTGGCGATGGCGGTCAGCCCTGATGTCATCAACTGAGACCCAGGAGTCCTCCTCAGGGCCAAAGCCCTTCCACCTGGTAAGATACTGCAACTTACCACGCACAAGGCGGGAATTGAGAAACTCCTGGATCTCAAATTCAGGCTGACCTTCAACTAACACTGGGGGAGGAACAGAAACAAAACGGACATTGTTAGCAGGTATTAACAAAGAAACATGAAATGAGTCTGAAATCTTATAATTAACAGGCAACTTAAGACGAACAAAAGAAGGGTTGATAATTTCAGAAATGGGGTATGGACCAATGAACCTTGGCCCCAGTTTGAGAGAGGGAACCTTCAGTTTAATATTTCTGGTAGAAAGCCACACTGAGTCTCCCACTTTATATTGGGGTGCCTCTCTACGAGATCTGTCAGCAGCTTTTTTCTATGCAGAGGAAGCTGCAGACAGAGAGTCGTCAACCTGCGACCAAACCTTAGAAAAACGTTCAACACAAGAATTAGCAGAGGGAACAAGGGAGCCAGAACCGGAAAATGAAAATGCTTTGGGGTGCAACCCATTAACCACAAAAAAAGGGGACTCTCCCGAGGAGGAATGGGTAGCATTATTGTATGCAAATTCTGCCCAGGGTAACAGTTCAGCCCATGTGGACTGGTTGTCTGACACATAACACCTGAGGTATTGCTCAAGGGACTGGTTTACCCTTTCAGTTTGACCGTTGGTTTGGGGGTGATAGGCAGAGGAAAAGGATAATTCAACCCCAACCAAAGAACAGAAAGCACGCCAAAACTTCGAGACAAACTGAACCCCCCTGTCAGAAACAATATTTTCAGAAAAACCATGTAACTTAAAGATGTGAGTAACAAACAGATCACAAAAAACTTGCTACTCAGCTGCTGCAATCTATACAGGCCTGTCAAAAAAGGGCCAAAAATGCTGGAATATAGCCCCCAACTCCAAAGGGCACCCAAATCAAAAATTCAAAAATATATTCCCAGTCAATTCTCAAAGTTAAAAAGTCACTCTTTATTTATCATAAATATTAAAAAGTAGGCATACAGACCAATTGATGCTCCGCCTTACACGTTTCGCACCCACAGGCACTTATTCATAGGCATTACTGTTGTTACATTTACATGAACAAACAGATCAGCCAAGGATTTAGCAGAAAGTAGTTGTGTAAGGGGTACAAAATGGCTCATCTTGCTAAACCTATCCACCACCACCCCTGTGAAGAAGGCAAATCAACAATAAAGTCCATTGACAGATGGGACCAAGGTTTCTCTGGAATGGGTAAAGGGATTAACAGTCCCTGGGAAGAATTTCGAGAAGACTTCGATCTTTGGCAGACTGGGCAGTAATTAACGAAGGCCTTCGCATCCTGTTTGAATGATGGCCACCAAACATGACAGGATAACAGGGACACCGTCCTCGAAATGCCTGGATGCCCTGCCATCTTAGAATCATGAACCTCCCTCAATACTTGCTCCCTTAACTCCTGTGGTACAAACCATCTCAACGAAGGGGTATCCGTAGGAGCAGATGTTTGAAGGGGGAGCAATAGAGAAGAAAGTTCAGATTCAAGGGTTGCTATGATCATTTCCCTGGGAATAATGGGAGTACACTCACTATAGTCAGAAGAAATGGATTCGAAACTCCTGGAGAGTGCATCCGCCTTGGTGTTTTTAGTCCCAGGCCTGAAAGTCAGAGAAAAATTAAACCTTGTGAAAAATAGAGCCCACCTAGCCTGCCTCGGATTAGCAGGCTCTATGTACAGTATAGTAAATTTTTGTGGTCAGTATAGACCATCACCAGATGTTTTGCACCCTCTAGGAGATGACGCCATTCCTCAAAGGCCCATTTGACTGCCAACAATGCCCTGTTAACTATATCATAATTCACCTCTGTCGGTGAAAACTTCCTGGAGAAGAAAGCACAGGGATGTAACTTGTTGGTAGTCGGATGCCTTTGGGAAAGGACTGCCCCCGCTCCCACCTCAGAGGCGTCAACCTCCACAATAAAAGGAAGCACAGTGTCGGGGTGATGAAGGATTGGGGCAGAACTGAACTCCTTTTTGAGGAATTCAAATGCTTGAACAGCCCCAGGGGGCCACATGCTGGGATCAGCGCCCTTCTTGGTTAAATTAGTCATGGGGGCCACAATCAGGAAAAAATTCTTAATAAACTGATGATAATAATTAGCAAAACCGAGGAACCTTTGGGTTGCACGTAACGAAAGGGGTTGGGTCCAATCCAGGACTGCTCTCACCTTGCCTGGATCCATTTCTAGACCCTTGCTGGAAATGTTATACCCCAAAAACTGAACAGAAGAAACCCCAAAAGTACATTTCTCCAGTTTTGCATAAAGATTATTCTCCCTCAGTCTTTGTAAAACCACACAAATATGTTTTTGAAGTTCCTTCGTGTTGGAAGAAAAAAATCAGGATATCGTCAAGGTACACCACTACGAATATCCCCAACAGGTCCCGGAAGATGTCGTTGACAAACTCCTGAACTCCAGCGGGAGCGTTACAGAGACCGAATGGCATTACAAGATATTCGTAGTGGCGATCCTTGGTGTTAAAAGCAGTCTTCCACTCATCACCCTTCCTGATACGTATCAGGTTATAAGCCCCCCTAAGATCAAGCTTGGTAAAGACCTTAGCATCTTTAACCTGATCAAAAAGTTCGGAAATCAAAGGCAGGGGATAGCGTTTTTTTATGGTGATCTTATTGAGCCCCCTATAATCAATACAGGGGCGAAGACCACCATCTTTTTTCCTAACAAAAAAGAAGCCCATCCCCGCAGGGGAACTAGAGGGTCTGATGAAACCCCTTTCTAGATTTTCCTTTATATACTCTTTCATTGCCTGGGCTTCGGGCAATGAAAGAGGGTAGGTTCTACCATGAGGAGGAGTTGACCCAGGGACAAGATCTATTGAGCAGTCATACTGCTGGTGTGGGGGTAAGGTTTCTGCTGCCTTTTTAGAGAAGACATCAGCAAATTCTGCGTATGCAGCAGGTAACCCCTCAAGAGATGTAGTTGCTACTACAGAAGGAAAGCATACCCCACCACACATAGTACCCCATTGAACCACCTCCCTTGAGATCCAGTCAATCAGAGGGTTATGCCTCTGGAGCCACGGTAACCCCAAAATAAGAGGAGAGGAAGCACCCTCTATGAGGTAAAAAGCTATCTCCTCACAATGCTAAGTATTAATACACATGGAAAGAGTTACAGTCTCCTTAGAAATTACACCTGACCCTAAGGGTCTTTTGTCTACTGCCATTATTCTCATGGGGGCACTTAGAGGAACTACAGGGATACAGAATTAATTATTATTATTATTATTATTATTAACATGTATTTATATAGCGCCAACATATTGCGTAGCACTGTAATTTAGCTGCAAAAGCAGTATCCAGAAAATTATCCTCCGCCCCCGAGTCCACAAATGCGGACACCTTGACAGAGCCCGTAGGCCAGGTTAGTTTAACCGGTAACAAAACCTTAGAGGAAGATTGGGGAGAGGAAACTCCTCGCCCAAATGGAGCTCCCCTTCTCAATTTAGGTTAGCGAGCCTCCCTTTCCTCCTAGGACATAGGTTCAAGAAATTACCTTTTTCCCCACAATGAATAAATAAACCTTGGGAACGCCTGCGTGCCTTTTCTTCAGGAGATAGATGATATATGCCTAAGTGCATAGGTTCCTCCTGAGGTAGAGGCACAGACGGGTTTGAAAACTTAACATTGGTCACCATATTAGACTTAACATTAGCAACCCCAGAATAAGTAGAAACACCCCTTCTCTCCCTTTGTCTCCTATCTACCTGGATGGCGAGAGACATAAGGTTATCCAGGTTGGCAGATAGGGGGTAATTAACAAGACTGTCCTTGACAGGATCAGCTAACCCCAAACGGAACTGACTCCGTAGAGCCATGTCGTTCCACCCAGTTTCTACTGCCCACCGGCGGAACTCGGTGCAATACACCTCTGCATCCCTTCTCCCCTGGCGCAACTTACGAATCGCGGAATCGGCAGAAGATGCGCAATCTGGGTCATCGTAAAGAATTGCCATCGTAAAGAATTGCAGGCAGATATCAAGAATCGTCAGGCAGGCAAGGGTCAAAACCGGGTAATCAAACAGATGGGATCAGGCAGAAAGAGTAGTCGAGATGCAGGCAAAGGTCAGGGTTCGGATATCAGAATTGTCAGGAACAGGCAGGGATCAAAACCGGAATAACAGATAAAAGCTTTCAGGAACAGACAGCACAAGGCTTCAGGAACCACTAGAATCAAGATTCTATCACGGGCAACCATTAGCTATGCTGGGCAGTTTGAAATTCGCGCCTTTGCGCGCTGGTGTCACTACGCCAGCGCGCCTGCGCCTTTAAATAGAAAGGAGGCGCGCCTAGAGAGCCAGCGCCAGCGAAAACACGCTGGTGCGGCCTAAGATGGCTGTGGAAAAGACGAACCATGTGGCGGGTGTCCCCGGCGATGGCGCGGCGGGCGATGGCGCGGCGGGCGACCCCGCCGCACAGGTATTGTAACATTAAGCTTTATATGCACCCTTCTTAAAAGTACAGCTATGAGCTCCATGTGCTGCATAAAAGCACTTACCTTATGGTATTTTACCTTTATGGTAAATGAGCTCCTCCTGTAATTTGTAATATCCTCATATTTTACATTAGCTACCTTTACTGTATCTGTGAGCTATAATGTGATTCTCAAATACTAATCACCAGCTTAGTCATTTTAAACCTGCTTATAGAGAAGCCGGGGGTTGTAATGGAAAAAGAAATTATCAAAATGGCTTAGTGGACTTAAGAAGGTTTTATATTACCCATTTAACAATGGAATAATGGTCTACCAATCCGGGCCAATTTAAAAAAAAGAATGGAATGAAGAAGCAATTTGGAAATGCATTATTTTGACCAGTAAAATATCTAAAGTGACAATTTTCTGCTTAATACGTAAAATTTGCTTCTTAAAGAAGGCTCATGGAATACCTTCAATGGAATGTCAAACTCATTTTTATTAACGAAAGATACTTATACTGCATGTAGACGAATATGCATATTTTGAAATATTTTGGTTGGGTGATGATGAGCAATATTTCAATGTATCTTAGCAGGTCAATGTACTTGTTTAGGGGCCCTAAATCAAATTTGCTTTGAGGCCCAGTACCATCAACATCAGCAACATGCCACTGACCATGAGCAAATGATTGGTTTTATATAATAAATGTCTAGATGTTGCCATTTTTCAAGTAACCTACAGCAACTATCAGCAGGTAGCTGTCACATTTTGTATCCCAAAACTCAGAACAGAATCCAAGGTTCTGGTCACGGCTATAACAGCCACCTTTAGCTTCAGGAGGAGCCCTCCACCACTCTGAGACCTCCAGGTCTTAAAGTGAGAGAACAAAGGTGACATAACGTGTGACAGGAGGAATGAGGTGAGAGCAAAATGTGATCGTATAACAGGCCAGGGTCAACCAGTAAACAATCAGCGCAGTACAGAGTCAGGATCCAGTAGAATAGTCAGTAACAGGCAAAGGTCGGTTCAGGCAGCAATACAGTGGTGGTCAAGGAGAGACAATGGGGTAGATTCACTAAAGAACTAAAGCCTCTAACGCTAGCGACAATTCACCAGCGGTACCACCTGCAGGGACATTGCCAATTCACTAACAGGTGCAGACGGCAATTCGCTAGAGAAAGAGACTGTCTCTAGAGTTTGTTCGCACTCTATCGCCAGGCGACTTTTCACTCTGGCGAAATGTCGTTACTCCACAAATTCAGTAAAGTGCAGATTTTACTGAACCTTACCTCTTTTACCAGATTTGACTTTGCCACCTCAGACCAGGGAAGTGCTTAAAAAAAGCTAGATCTTCCTCAATCTTCTGTGACTTGCATCATATCCTATGTGCCGAAAATGCATTAAAGTTCCAAAAACACTGGCAACTTTTCCTTTTTTGAAATGGGATTACATGCAAAAGTACTTACAAACTTTTTTGGGTAACTGGTTTTCTCATTTCATAACATTTATTTTATAGTGGGCTCATGTGTAGGGTATTATATTAACTCTCTTGTCTTTATTAAGGTTCCATATACATTTGTAATAAAAAGTGGTAATTCAAGCATTTGCACTAACATTTATAATAAAGGCCTCCATACAACTTTAAATTATCCTCCCTATGCAAATTGACCTAAGTGCTAGATCATTAGCTAATTTTTGCTAGGCACAAAAAAACGCATGTCAAACCTGAAATGGCTGCATCTGAAAGAAGACTACATGCCAACTAGGAGGAGGGCTGCAGGCGTCCCTGCACCTTTAAATGTACATCAATATGTACATTTAAAGGAAAGTTGCCATGGCCAATGCAGAAATCAGTTAGGTTATATCTAGAAAACAGCTCATAAATTCATAAAATCATGATGTTGCAAGAGAAAAGATAGCATCGCCTGATCATTTGGGACAAAGCCTTGACCCAGCTGGCTAAAATCAGTAGGGCTGATAATTATATGTAATTTGTATTTATGTAACTTTGGACTTTGCAAATATTCTGTCAATTTGAAATATTCCTGTTAATCCGGGAAAATTAAAAATTCTGTCAGTTACATTTTGTTTATTCAGTGCAAACATCTGTCTTTGTATTACACTAGATTATATAACTGGCAATTGATTATGTTGTCCAAATACATATCATAAATTCATCTCTAAAGTTGTCTTAAAATATAAAAATCAAGGGGGGTTAGTGGAAGCACTCTTAAGGCTAAATCAAAATATATTAAAGTATAATGGAAGTGCTACTTACAATGCACTTCCCTGGTCCCCTGTCTCATAAGTAATTCAATATAAATGCAAATGCATATGTTTACAAAACAGGGGTTTTTAGTTACAAAGTTATGATCATAAAGTTGAAAAGCCACCATACCACGTCAAGGTAAACCCCATATGGCGGTCCTCTAACTTACTTAACTCAGGTCACAATATAAAAAGATAAAAAATACCTGTTTTGTAAACATATGCATTTGCATTTATATTGAATTGCTTATGAGACAGGGGACCAGGGAAGTGCATTGTAAGTAGCACTTCCATTATAATTAAATATATTTTGATTTAGCCTTATCAGTGCTTCCACTAACCCCCCTTGATTTTTGTATATTCGCCTGAAGCTGTGGCTCAGCTCTATGTGGTTTTTTAATAGCACCCCATACCCACCCCTTTTTACTAATGGTGGTCCTATGCTTTTAAATATGGGTGTTGGTTTGAGCAATCTCTCTCTCTTAAAAGCCCTTACTGGCGGGGGAGGATTCAGCTTTCAGATTGAAACCAATGCACAACACACATTGTGTACAGGTAATGCTATTATGCAGAGAAGTATCTTTTTATATTGTGACCTGAGTTAAGTAAGTTAGGGACCGCCATATGGGGTGTACCTTGACATGGTATGGTGGCTTTTCAACTTTATGATCAAAACTTTGTAACTAAAAACCCCTGTTTTGTAAACATATTCATTTGCATTTATATTGAATTACTTATGAGACAGGGGACCAGGGAAGTGCATTGTAAGTAGCACTTCCATTATACTTAAATATATTTTGATTTAGCCTTAAGAGTGCTTCCACTAACCCCCCTTGATTTTTGTCTTAAAATATTCTCAAATATAATTCAGCAACTACTGAACAAAAAAGGAGAAATGATCCAGTAATGCTAAGCAGGAAAACATTAATCTACTGCTAAGAATGTAAAGCACATGTGTGCAGTTTCAAGCTTAGAACTTGTACTCAACATCCTTCATGTTTCTGTGTTCTCAAATTAGGAGATATGCCGAAAAAACAATACAGGATGTACAGCATTATTGCTATAACTTCTTGGCACTGATTTTGTTGGCTGATATTATCCATTTGAAACTTGTTTTCCTTCTCTTTGCTGACCTATGACAATATAATTTTCTGTCCAAATATTTGTTAGATTGTCTTCTACTACATAAAAACACTTCACTTAATTAAGACAAAAGCCAGAACATAGTGTAGCACAGGATGTATTTTTTGGACTAGCAGGTAGATTGTAGACTGCCAAAGTTGGGGTCGTTTACTCACCAAATACCAAAACAGATGCTTGCAAGGGGACATAATTACTCTTTCAGAGTAATTAGAGGACATTATGGACAGATATAAGAAAAGTTTTCCATTTGCAGCAGCAAATAATAGTTCTTTACAAGTTGTGAATACCCTTCCAGGCAATATTGAAAAGACGAAAGCCTTTAAGAGTGGCTTGGTTATAGGTGTATATATATATATATATATATATATATATATATATATATATATATATATATATATATATATATATATATATATATATATATAGGTATGGGATTTGTTATCCAGAAACCGTTTATCCAGAAAGCTCCAAATTACAGAAAAGCTGCCTCCAGATGGGACGTAAGGTGTTGAATGCATGCCTGGCTTTGTTGATGCGGCTCCTGATGTCCTCATCTGCTCCTCCATCCTTGCTTACTACGCTGCCCAGGTAGACAAACTTGTCCACGTCCTTAATGTCAACTCCTTGCAGCTGGATTTGGTCTTGCTGCTGCTGGTTGTTAATCCTCATGGTTTCTGTTTTGTTAGTGTTGATCTTGAGGCCAGTTTTTGCTGCTTCCTCTGATAGACGTGTGAGTTTCTGCTGTGCATCTTGTTGTCTGTGAGACAGGAGGCTGACATCATCTGCAAAGTCTAGGTCCTCCAAGATTTTAGTGAAGGACCAGCGGATTCCTGTGTTGGCATTTTGTGTAGAACTCTTCATAATCCAGTCTACTACCAGCAGGAAGATGGTTGGTGACAACATGCAGCCTTGTCTTACCCCCGTCCGCACTTCAAAAGGCTCTGTCATTTTTCCTTTATGCACAACCTGGCATGTGGAGTTGTTGTAAAGTTGTTTGATAATGGAGATGAATTTTGGTGGTATCCCATAATGTGCCATAAGTTTCCTCTCTATCTACACTATCAAAGGCCTTCTCATAGTCTACAAAGATTGTGTAAAGTGGAGACTGCCATTCCAGTGACTGTTCTATGATGATGCGCAATGTTGCAATGTGGTCCGTGCAAGATTTATCCTGCCTGAAGCCTGCTTGGTCATCTCGCAGTCGTTTGTCTAGAGCCTCCCTCAGTCTCAGCAGCATGATTCGTGTGAGTACCTTGCTAGGTACAGATAGGAGCATGATGCCTCACCAGTTGTTGTAGTTGGAGAGTTCGCCTTTCTTGGGAAGTTTCACCAGATGCCCTTTCCTCCACTCTTTTGGCATGCTTTCCTGCTCCCAGACTTTCTGAAGCAGTGGGTATAGCATGTTCGTGGTTGTTATGACGTCCACTTTTAGGGCTTCAGGTGGGATACCATCTGGACCTGCTGCTTTCCCAGCCTTGATTTCTTTTACTGCTGTGATGATCTCGGCTCTACTTTGTGGGTTGGTGTTGATGTCCAAAAGGCTGTCTGCTGGTGGGATGAGTGGAGGCTGCTCTGGAGGTGGCCTGTTGAGGACTTCTGCAAAGTGCTCGACCCATCTAGTTCGTTCTTGGCCTTCGTTGGTGATGGTGCGGCCTTCTTTGTCCTTTGTTGCACATGATGGCTGTGTGTTCTTGCCTACGAGAGTTCTGGTGATCTCATACAATCGCTTCATGTCCCGTTTCCCCGCTGCCGTTTCTGCCTCCTCTGTAAGGTCTTGGATGAATTTCGTCTTGTCCGCTCTACAGCTCTTTTTCACCATCCGATTTGTCTCCCAATACTGTGCTTGGAGATCCATCTTCTCCTGATGATTTTGACGATTATTCATCTTCTGTTTGAGTTCTTTTCTTTCAGTCATAAGATCCCATGTACCCGGTGACAACCATTCCTTGTGCTTTCTGTTCCTTTTCCCCAGGACTTCTTGGCAGGTATCCCTCCAGACTTTCTTCAGCTCCAGCCAGTGGTCTTCCACCGTCTCTTTCTCCAGCTCTGATAGTGCCTCAAAGCGGTTCTTCAAGCTGCACTGGTATTCTGTAGCTTTGTTTGCATATTTCAGGCTCTGCACATTGTATTTGAATGCTGGCCTCTGTGCCTGGTCCCTGTGTGCCCTTAGCTTCAGCCTCAGTGTCGCCTGCACTAGGTGGTGGTCTGACGCAGCATCCGCCCCTCACTTCACCCAGATGTCTAGTAGACTCCTCCTCCACTTTCGACCAATGGTGATATGGTCGATCTGGTTCTCTGTTCTCATTTTTTATTGTGAATTGTCATCTGTGGAGAATTGGAAATATTGGAAACCAGTAAGTATTAGCTATTAAATTCCACTGATTGGTTCCACATTTCTGGTTCTATGAGACTCAATTCTCACTTTCATTACTGTGTTCCTCACCTGTTGTTGTTTGTGAAGTAGGTTATTGATATAACAGTGTTCTAAATACAGTACTGTACCTTACTGGAAATTGGTGTCCATAAATGTTAATATGTAAAAAGAGAGGGGAAAATGTGGGAATGATTAAAATGCTACTTCTAGGCTAGGAAACAACCTACGTGCCATGTCTCCCAGATATGGATAGAACATATTGGATAGTTCATTCAAATACTTTTCATTATTATTATTATTATTGGATGTATGCCATCTTTAATAAGGGTAACTTTGATAATAATTCATTAACTACTTTGGTAATTTATATGTCCTATGGACATATGCGATTAACATCTTCATTGTTGCCCTATCACTATCCTGTTACTGATACAATTCATATCCAGTCAGGAAGAAACTGCTATGGTTATATATATATATATATATATATATATATATAAATCTGTATGCCGGCACAACTTGATATGTGATATGCTGTGTACTGTGCCTGGTTGATATCAGAAAAGAAATCCATATATATCCAGAAAGTAGGCGAGCACTCACAGGTCTTATGAAGAATAAAGGTGAATTTTATTTAGCAAATGGCTGTATATAGTAAGGAGGATCAGCACTCACTGTATTGAAGATGAAAAAATGATTACAACATGGCTGTTGCTGCTGCTGTTGCTACTAATGCCTCATTATTTGGCAAAGGTCTTCTTTTTGAGGCCTGCCTCATTAAATTCTTCTGGCTCTAATACAGTTGATTATAACATGATCATTGCCGCTGCTGTTGCTACTAATGCTTCATTATTTGGCAAAAGTGTTCTGGTTAAAGTCTGCCTCATTTAATTCTTCTGGCTCTAATATAGTTGATTACAACATGAATGTTGCTGCTGATGTTGCTACTAATGCCTCATTATTTGGCAAATTTCTTCTGGTTGTTGCCTGCCTCATTTAATTCTTCTGGCTCTAATATAGTTGATTACAACATGACTGTTGCTGCTGCTGTTGTTACTAATGCCTCACTATTTGGCAAAGGTCTTCTGTTTGAGGCCTGCCTCATTTAATTCTTCTGGCTCTAATACAGTTG
This sequence comes from Xenopus laevis, assembly GCF_017654675.1. Taxonomy (NCBI): domain Eukaryota; kingdom Metazoa; phylum Chordata; class Amphibia; order Anura; family Pipidae; genus Xenopus; species Xenopus laevis. The sequence continues at coordinate 62,141,748 of NC_054380.1, forward strand.
ATTACAACATGACTGTTGCCGCTGTTGTGGCTACTAATGCCTCATTATTTGGCAAAGGTCTTCTGGTTGAGGCCTGCTTCATTTAATTCTTCTGGCTCTAATTCAAAGTTGATTACAACATGGCTGTTGCTGCTGCTGTTGCTACTAATGCCTCATTATATGGCAAAGGTCTTCTAGTTGAGGCCTGCCTCATTTAATTCTTCTGGCTCTAATAAAAAGTTGATTACAACACGGCTGCTGCTGTTGCTACTAATGCCTCATTATATGGCAAAGGTCTTCTAGTTGAGGCCTGCATCATTTAATTCTTCTGGCTCTTATACAGTTATTTACAACATGACTGTTGCTGCTGCTGTTGCTACTAATGCCTCATTATTTGGTAAAAGTGTTCTGGTTAAGGCCTGTCACATTTAATTCTTCTGGCTCTAATATAGTTGATTACAACATGACTGTTGCTGCTGCTGTTGCTACTAATGCCTCATTATTTGGCAAATTTCTTCTGGTTGAGGCCTGCCTAATTTAATTCTTCTGGCTCTAATACAGTTGATTACAACATGACTGTTGCTGCTGCTGTTGCTACTAATGCCTCACTATTTGGCAAAGGTCTTCTGGTTGAGGCCTGCTTCATTTAATTCTTCTGGCTCTAATACAGTTGATTACAACATGACTGTTGCCGCTGCTGTTGCTACTAATGCCTCATTATTTGGCAAAGGTCTTCTAGTTGAAGCCTGCCTCATTTAATTCTTCTGGCTCTAATACAGAGTTGATTACAACACGACTGTTGTTACTAATGCCTCATTATATGACAAAGGTCTTCTAGTTGAGGCCTGCATCATTTAATTCTTCTGGCTCTAATACAGTTGATTACAACATGACTGTTGCTGCTGCTGTTGCTACTAATGCCTCATTATTTGTCAAAAGTGTTCGGTTGAGGCCTGCCTCATTTAATTCTTCTGGCTCTAATACAGAGTTGATTACAACACGGCTGTTGCTGCTGCTGTTGCTACTAATGACTCATTATTTGGCAAAGGTCTTCTGGTTGAGGCCTGCCTCATTTAATTCTTCTGGCTCTAATACAGTTGATTACAACATGACTGTTGCCGCTGCTTTTGCTACTAATGCCTCATTATTTGGCAAAGGTCTTCTGGTTGAGGCCTGCCTCATTTAATTCTTCTGGCTCTAATACAGAGTTGATTACAACACGGCTGTTGCTGCTGCTACTAATGCCTCATTATTTGGCAAAGGTCTTCTGGTTGAGGCCTGCCTCATTCTTCTGGCTCTAATAAAAAGTTGATTACAACACGGCTGCTGCTGTTGCTACTAATGCCTCATTATATGGCAAAGGTCTTCTAGTTGAGGCCTGCCTCATTTAATTCTTCTGGCTCTTATACAGTTATTTACAACATGACTGCCCTTGCTTACAGTTGTAGGAATGCAGTTAAAAAACATGGCAGGTGGGGCGCATGCGCGGTGCCATCGGGAGCAGACGTACCTGATGTGAGCTCCGTATCCCAGCCCGCTTAATTCAGCAACCACAGCTATAAAACGTTCCGGTACCGAATCTAACCTATCTTGAGGGTGACAGGTATCGTTATTCCACAACAGGCGACTAAGAAAAAGGGGGCGGCGCCGAGCACGCACAAGTTTTTCCAGCAAAGGAGCCCAGGCACCCCGCCATCTTTGCAGGCCTCATATGAGGCGGAACTGTCGCACTCCCAACCGGACCCACAGGGGCCATCCTCCGAGGTATCGGAAATTTTAAATACCATACAAACCATGTTCCGGACGGAACTGGCAGCTGCAGTTGCGGACTTTACAAAACAAATCCATGAACTAGGCACTCGGACGAGTGCCTTGGAGGACCGCACGGAGGAGCTTGTGGCAGCGATACATGCTGATAGTGACGCCATTGAGTTCCAGAAGGAACAAATTGCAGCAATGGAGGAAAAGATCGAGGATCTTGAGAACCGATCTCGCAGGGCCAACATCCGCCTTCGTGGAGTCCCAGAGACTGAGATGGACCTCGAATTATTTGCGATGAACCTTTTTACTACCCTATTGCCAGATGCACCACCTGAGAAACTGCAAATGGTGAGAATACATCGAGCGCTAGCTAGGCCTCGCACAAAGGATACGCCTAGGGATATAGTCCTGAAACTGCAACATGAGGTGGTCAGAGACCAAATATTACAAGCAGCGCGCCAATTCACCAGAGATCCAGACAACAAAATATCGGCTGATATTTATGCAGACCTGGCACCTACTACCTTGCAAAAGAGGAGGCTGATGAAAGATGTTACCTTACAGCTTCAGAAGGCACGGATTAAGTACAGATGGGGCTTCCCCTTTGCACTCCATTGCACCATCAATAACCGTATGTATTCATTCAAGACCACAGAGGCGGCCTTACATGTCCTATAGAAGGAAGGCCTTCTTGCTCCTTCGCCAATGCCATCGGCGGGAAGCAGTCCGAGACCTCACAAGGAGTGGCAAGTGGTGGCTGTTCCCCGCTCACCTTCTCGCATAAGCCGCAACTCTGGCATCCCCAAACCACAAAGGCTCTGCTCTCAAACGATTCCGGATAACAGAGACTTGCCCGGATAAGTATGCCTTATACCCCATGTTTCTATTTACTTGTGCTGGATACGTTGCATCCTTCTAAATGAGCTTGGGAATAGATGCTGTCCACAAAATAGTGGACAACGTGTTATCTAGGGGTCTTTGTAGATAACACGTTGTCTAATTCTGGGCAGTGTCATTCTGTGGCTACTAAAGCAAATAAAGTTCTGTCTTGCATAAAAAAGGGCATTAACTCAAGGGATGAAAACATAATTATGCCTCTTTATAGGTCCCTGGTAAGGCCTCATCTGGAGTATGCAGTGCAGTTTTGGACTCCAGTCCTTAAGAGGGATATAAATGAGCTGGAGAGAGTGCAGAGACGTGCAACTAAATTGGTTAGAGGGACGGAAGACTTAAATTATGAGGGTAGACTGTCAAGGTTGGGGTTGTTTTCTCTGGAAAAAAGGCGCTTGCGTGGGGACATGATTACACTTTACAAGTACATTAGAGGACATTATAGACAAATGGCAGGGGACCTTTTTACCCATAAAGTGGATCACCGTACCAGAGGCCACCCCTTTAGACTAGAAGAAAAGAACTTTCATTTGAAGCAACGTAGGGGGTTCTTCACAGTCAGGACAGTGAGGTTGTGGAATGCACTGCCGGGTGATGTTGTGATGGCTGATTCAGTTAATGCCTTTAAGAATGGCTTGGATGATTTTTTGGACAGACATAATATCAAAGGCTATTGTGATACTAAGCTCTATAGTTAGTATAGGTATGGGTATATAGAATTTAATTAAAAGTAGAGAGGGGTGTATGTATGGATGCTGGGTTTTCATTTGGAGGGGTTGAACTTGATGGACTTTGTCTTTTTTCAACCCAATTTAACTATGTAACTATGTAACTATGTAACATTCCCCAGTCTAGTGGCGACCCCACATAGACAGTCGCTGAATGACCGGGACATTTTCCCCACTTTTGGGGTTCTTTTTCAGGTTACTTTTTATTACTTAAACTGTTTTGTTCACTATTTTGGGTCGATCCACTGCATTTATAACTGTTTGTGGTATCCTTTTTGTAGTCTCTCATTACACATGTACTTACCTTTATGCCTCTTCCTATGGTCCTTGAATGTTCAGTATACCTGTATGCTATAATGTTAGTGAAGCATGGCCTCCACTCCTGTTCTCTCCTATCCCTAGGTTTATGTCATTCTACTTGTTGCTCTCCCCCTTGGGGTGACATGCTGTTTTGCTTTAATGGCTTTCTCATCATAACATTTCAATATGACTTTTACAATAGTCTCCCATAATGTTAAGGGGTTAAATTCTCTGCGGAAGCGTAGACAGGCCTTCCAATGGTATGAACGTATGCATCCAGATGTGATTTGCTTGCAGGAGACTCACTTTACTAGACAGTCTTACCCAAAACATTTTCATCGCCAATATTCCCAATACTTTCTGGCATCTGCTCCCAATAAAAAGCATAGAGGTGTTGCCATTCTGGTCCATAACAACTTTCCGATTGTTGTGACGGATGTACAGGTTGATAAAGAGGGGAGGTACTTATCCATTGTTGGTACCCTACTTGAGAAATCTATTCAGATTGCATCCACCTATTCCCCGAATGCAGCCCCCCCGGGAGTTTTTTAACAAATTCGCTACTAAACTAAGTACACATCCCCTTGATATTAATTTGTGGTGCGGAGACTTTAACTTTCCCTTTAATCCGGCCTTGGATAAATTGGCCGTGCTACCCTACCTCAGGGAACCTAAGGCCGCTAAAGTAACTCAACGGGTTCTTAACACTTCCCAATTTGTTGACACCTGGAGAGAACCTGGAGAGAACTCCATCCTAGAACACGTGGATATACCTTTTATTCAGCCCCCCATAAGCAATATTCTAGAATCAATGCCATCTTACTCAATGCAACAATGATCCCTAACCTAAAGGATGCCTTTATAATAGTTTGCCCGTGGTCTGATCATGATCTCATGGTTGCTAAGGTGTTGATACAGGGTATTCACCCTAGATCATCTAGATGGCGCCTTAATGAAAGCCTGCTTAGCGACCCCCAAGTCACACAAGAGTTAAAAACTACCCTAACTAATTACTTCAAGGAAAATACCACGGCCGATGTCACGCCAGATATTGTATGGGCGGCCCATAAGGCTACTATACGAGGATATCTCATACAACATGCAGCTAGGAAGAAAAAACAACGAAGGGATAGGTATAACCAACTGGAATCCTCATTGACCACCTTAGAAAGGCTTAATCAAAACTCACCGTCACCGCACCTGACCAAACGTATTAAAGCACTTAAACAAGAACTGAATACTTTACAAATGGAACAAGTAGATAAAGCTATCAGATGGACTAGGTTTAGATACTATAAGAATTGTAACAAACCAGACACTTACTTAGCTAACATTCTGCGTGCCAAATCTCAGATTAACCAGATACTCCGCATTAGAACTTCACTGGGCACCATTACCTCTAACCCGGAAAAAATAAGGGACACATTTTTAGACTTCTATAGGAAACTTTATACACCAACACATAAACCGGATTCTCGAGCTATACAGACCTTCCTTTCTCAATATCCTTTATCTACATTTTCTGACTCAAGTTTAGATATGCTGAATGCTGCCATAACGGTCGAGGACATTGCTTATACAATCAAACATCTCAAGGCAGGGAAGGCACCCGGCCCTGATGGCTTCTCAGCCAAATATTATAAAGTCTTTGCTGACATAGTAATTCCACGCCTTAAATTGCTGTTTGATCATATCCGAGATGGTAAACCCATTCCCCAAGAATTGCTGTCAGCGCATATTACACTAATCCCTAAACCGAACAAGGACCCTCTCCAACTGAAACATTACCGTCCCATTTCTCTATTGAACATTGATTTAAAAATTTTGACTAGCATCCTAGCACGAAGGTTGTCCTCTATTTTGCCAGAAGTGATACATAGAGACCAGGCTGGATTCATCCCATTCAGACAGGCAGGGGACAATGTGAGAAAAGTCCTTAATATAATACAACATGCTAATTCTACCAAAACACCCATGGGTGTATTAGCCTTGCATATACTGTAGAGAAGACGTTTGATTCCCTTGACTGGCAATATCTTAGAACAATACTTAGCTCACTTGGGATTGGCGAACCTTTTACTACCATTCTTTCTACGTATTATTCCACCCCGTCTGCTACTCTGAAATTACCTACTTCCTCCTTTCAAACTATCGAGATACAGTTTCAATAATTTTTATTAAGTATTTTCAAGTATATATAGTCATATTAATGACATTTTACAGTAATGTTCTCTTTTTACATAAAACATAAATAGAAAAAATAAACATGAGTCATATGATCTATAACAACAATGTTAATATTTACATAATAACATATATTATACAGTTTCCATGTAACAGCCTATCTTATCAAATAGATGTGTTATGTTATATTATATTCATATCTATAGCTAATATTCAAGTATATTTCAGTTGCCTTTAAATGTTTGTTTCCTTTATCCGGTGGTCAGTAAGGCAATTCAAGCGGATTTATTCGCGTAATTCCCTCAACTCATGTAATAACACAAGATTGATGAAAAAATGAGAATTCCTCCATTACATGTTTTTAAGATATTGGTAGATACAAAGTTGTTAAATCTATCTAGGTTTGTTGAAGACTGATTCAGAATATTGTGTAGTAGTTTCCATGTATAATGTTTCTTCAAGCTAATTGATTATTCAAATATCAATATCTATTGCACCAGCTGCCAAATGCTATAGACAAGTTGAACCTAGTTACCTGGAAAATGGAGGAATGATATCACCCCACATAGATCCCAGAGACTTCGGATCTTTGATCAAGTGCAGAAGGATACAGTACACATGTTTACTAGAAACAATTGCTCATGAACCATTTGATAAAATATGTTGAAATTGTACATTCAATAAAGTCATTAATATAAATATCTCATACCTCAACCACTCTTTATTTTATTTAAGTTGTTACCTTGTTGCATCATGTTCATTATTGTAGGTGTTGCTGTGAGGTTCCACTTAACCTGGGAAATGGGGAATTAAACCACCCTACATAGATTCCAAGGAATGGATCTTTATAACTCGGTTTTGTACCATGATACATGTTCAAGTAAGTGTTGGGTACTGAGGTATATATTATTCTATAGCTTTAAACCCTATTTATAGAAGTACTATCAGGGTGTTGCAATTAATCCTATCTTATCTATTAGTATCTAAACTAAACTGAACTAAACAAAACTATACTAAACTAACATTCTAAGTTGCTTTGTTAGGTCCCAAGGTGTCTATTAGAGTAAGTTGTTCTTTATAGGCTGATCAGGAATAATATCCAACAAGGCCATAGATCATCTTTACCCTAAAGTGAGGAGGCTTAAATTTCTTAACAATTTTATAAAGATATATATATACATCTCAAGGGCTCTAGAACTCCAAAAGCGTGGATTCAGTATAAATAGTAGGCCATAGGCTCGCCCTTCTCAGGAATGATTGTAAAGTGCCACATCTGATAGCCCATGATTTTTCTGCTAATAAGTTTGATTCTACTCTTTTGCGTATCTCATCAATTTTGGGTATAATCAGAGATTTCCAATTACTTGCTATCATGTTTCTGGTAGTGATAAAGATGTGGTTCATTATAAGCCTCTCCTGAGGGGGTAAGTCCATTGTTCCTAGGTGAAATAGTACCATACCAGGGGGGATTGTATCCAATGAGACTGGTAGTTTTTTAAGAAAGTTATTGATATCTATCCACATATTCTGGAGTTTAGGATAACTCCAGAATATGTGTAAAAGGGACCCCGTTTGGGGAGATGCTTTAGGATCAAATTTAGTGATTTTTTCTGGAGTCATATACCAGCCAAACACATTTAATAACATTTTCCTGATGGGTGACACAGTGTGATGTCTTTCTTAAGGATTTATAGGCTATTTCCCATTCTTCCTGATCAATGTCAAGCTGAAGGAGCTCCTGCCACTTACTTAGCTGCCATCTGGGTGTTTCATCTTTAAATTCTAATAGGGATTTATAAAAGGTAGGTATACCTTTTAAGTTTGCAAACTATCGAGATACAAAGGGGCACGAGGCAGGGGTGCCCATTGTCCCCTGGCCTTTTTTCTCTTGCAATGGAACCACTGGCAGAGGCTATTAGGGGTAACCAGAATGTTAAAGGCTACACTATAGCTAACACTGAACATAAAGTATCCCTTTTTGCAGACAACTTATTGCTGACTGTCACACAACCTTTAACTATGCTGCCCAACCTTCTCCACATTATTCAGGAATTTTCTAAGGCCTCGGGGCTACGATTGACTCAGGATAAGAGCGAATTTATGCCTTGCGGCGTTCCCAAGAGTACCAGCAAACTTATTGAACTTAATTTTGGGTTTCAACTGAGAGAAAAAAACCTGTCATATCTAGGCATATACCTCACTGCCAACCTGGAAATAACATGGAAACAATGTATAAAAATAATTACCCTCAACTGCATAGGAAATTGTTGCACGAGTTACAGTAGTGGAGGCCAAAACAGATTTCTTGGATAGGGAGAATAAATTGTATTAAAATGATGACATTGCCTAGGTTGTTATATGTATGTATGTATGTATATTTTTATTTGTAAAGCGCTCCTTGAGGGCAAAGCACTGTACAACAAAACAATAAATTAGTAGTAACAAACAAGGGGTCATTGGAATAAAAAGTAACAATAAGTGCATTATTAGAATACAATTCACAAAAATATAAAATATAATTACAATGCAGATTAAGTGCTCAGTGTCAAGGAAACAAAAGGCTAGAGGACCCTACCCCGTAGGGCTTACAGTCTAAATGGGAGGGTAACATACAGACACAATTCACAGGGGTATTAAGGTGCTGTGGGTTACAGTTTGTTACACTGTTCTATAAGTGCCAGTTCAGGTGTTATCCAGGTGCTCCCAGAGGTAGTCTTTGAGTTTTGTTTTGAAAACATTGAGGGAGGATTCTCTCCTGAGAGATTCAGGAATGGCATTCCAAATATAAGGAGTCGCAAGAGAGAAGGGTTTGATACGGGAAACAGCAGTAGTAGTGGGGGGTACAACCAAGCGGTTGCTCTGAGTGGAGCGGAGGTTTCGGGCAGGAACATATAGAGAGACAAGAGATGAGATGTAGTTAGGTGCAGAGGAATGAAGGGCTTTGAAGGTTATGAGGAGGAGTTTATAAGTTATTCTTTGTTTTATAGGAAGCCATGATAAGGACTTCAGCAGCGGAGGGGCCTGTACCCTTTTGGATGAGAGGAGGATAATTCTTGCAGCAGTGTTTAATACAGACTGAAGAGGGGAGAGATGGGAGTTAGGGAGGCCAGTTAGTAGAAGGTTACAGTAATCTAGTCTGGATAGGATGAGAGCATGCATGAGCGTCTTGGATGTATCAGGTGAAAGGAAGGGACGGATTTTGGCAATATTGCGTAAGAAGAAGTGACAGGTTTTGACAGTGGTGTTAATATGATCAGAGAAGGAGAGAGAGGAGTCAAAGATTACCCCCAGACAGCGTGCTGAGTTGACAGGATTAATGAGCATGCCATCAATAGAGATAGTAAATAGGGGAGTAGGACCAGGCTTAGGTGGAAATATGATAAGTTCAGTTTTTGTTAGGTTGAGTTTGAGGTGGCGCTGGTTCATCCAATTTGAGATGGCCAGGAGGCAGTTAGAGATCTGAGCCTCTGTTTCAGCTGTTAATGAAGGGGTGGATAAATATATTTGGGTATCATCAGCATACAGATGATAATTAAAGCCAAATGAATGGATGAGATCAAAAGACAGAGTGTACAGGGAGAACAACAGCGGACCAAGTATATTACTTTAGAACTCTGCCCATTGATCAGTTTCCAACAGAAAATCATGGCCTTTATCTGGGGGAACAAGAGACCTAGGATCAATAGACATATTATGTACCTCCACAAAACTAGGGGCGGATTGGGGGTCCCAAACTCGCCCATTATTATAGGGCGGCACGTTGTGCCCAGATCCCTCCCATACATGGAGGACCTCTGGCTCCTTTGTGGGTGCTCATGGAGTCTAATATGATACAACCTTATTCATTACAGAGCTTACTCTGGAATCCAAACTCGGATGTTAAAGTGTGTAGAACTGTTTCCCCATTGACTTATACTATGCTGCAGTTATGGAACATACTTAAATTCAAATACCGTCTGGCTTCAAACCCTTCGGCAATGGTACCATTGCATAGAAACACGCTTTTGCCCCCGAGCCGATCCGAGTTGGCCTTTACTTGGTGGAAAGACAGGGGGGTACTCACCGCTTACCAGCTCACTGATGGATCTAAACCGCTGCTTATGGAGACGCTTATTCAGAAGTATCAGGCGCCGCCAACTGAGACCTACCGGGCAATGCAACTGTCCCATTTTGCTACACACCTCTGGCACAAGCATATGGTCTCTAGAACCTTTTTGGAGGTCATTTGCATGACTTCCCCAATGAGTAAACGAGTCCTATCAACCATTTACAACCAGTTGAATCATGCTGACGCACCGGACAAACTTCGACACATGCAGGACTGGGAAACAGACTTGGGGAAAATGTTTTCTCCGGAAATATGGCTCAAAAGCTACTTAAGAATTTTCAAGGGGAGCTATAATGTCACCATAGTGGAAACCTCACTTAACTCTTCCATAGAGCGTACTATGTTCCAGAGCGACTTCATCGTATATACCCCACTGTTTCACCTCAATGCTTCAGGAATTGTCCCACTAGAGGGTCGGTGTGGCATACCTGGTGGAGCTGTCCTGTGACACAAGCCCTATGGCGGCAGATATCTCGGATATTGACTATGCTCTTTTATACTCCCATTGATCCATGCCCAGAAGTTATGCTCCTTGGATATAAACTGGAAGGCATGAACCATTCGGCACAGCATCTGACTCAACATATCTGTATGGCAGCTAGGAAATCACCCTGCCTTTCCTAACCTAAAGTTCTGGACAAGATAGAGTTCATACATGCCAATGAACGTTTGAAATATCAAATTGATAACCAAATGGAGAAATACACAGAGATCTGGGACACTTGGATTCTTCATAGGGAATCGTTCATATCCCTTTGAGTCGGAATGGGGCAATGGGCAGAGTTCATTTCATTTTCTTTGAATATGTGCTTAACTGATGTTTGAGGCTTATGGCAACAACTTGCTCTAAAGATGCCAAATGTGACATGCTTAGTGATAGCTTTCATATAACCAGTGGATTGTTTTATTTATGGCTCATTTTCTTTTCATGTTTTTTTTTTTTTTTCTCTTTAATTTGTATTTCTGTATCTTTTCCCCTGTCAAGCATTATATTGTACCATGCATTCATGTGTTGTGCATTATGCTGTTTTGTGCACAGTCCTTCGGGAAAAGTAAAATTTGATCTTAATAAAAAGAAAGTTGACAAAAAAACATGGCAGGACCTGGTATGATGTCTGTCGCAGCTGCGGTACTTTACCTGCACCGGGAGGGATATGACAATATCCCTCCTGGGGTAAGAGGTATCCAGGCACTCCGCCGCAGCATTATGAAGAGGCTGAGGCGCAGGCTGCGCAGGGAGTTTGGCGTGCGCCTAACTCTCAGAGTGCTCCTGAGAATCTGGAGCAATTTGAAGAGGCGCCACAGCGAGTTGGTAGAAGAACTACGGATGGAGTTTGAAGGTAGAGTTATTTAAAAAGAAAACATCTTATAATGATTTGCTATTTTACAGCAAAAATGTATTTAAGAGAATACTGTAATTAGGATTGGAACAGTTGACTTTGACTGACTATCATAATTGCCAAGTTAGACAACAAGTAAATGAGCTGTGAAATGGAGATTATTTAAACAGATTATAATAGATTTATTTAAACATAGGTTTCCCTTCTTAACTACAATAAAGCCACTTGATTCCTATTTATTTGGGTATTTTGGAGCAAATGTGTGTTTGTTTAAGCCTGTGGCAAGGCTAATAAGAATTTTACTTCACATAAAGGTAGATTTATTTAAACTAAATAAATAGGTTTCCCTTCTTAACTACAATAAAGCCACTTGATCAGGCTTGGATCTGTGGAAAGGCCACCAAGGCGCTGGCCTAGGGCTGGAGGATTTTAGGGTGGTGGCATGCTGCCCAACCACACCCATATTGGTTCAGAAACACTGGGGATGCACAGGAGATACAATAGTTTCCCATGCAGCAATCCCCATTGCTCCTGTCCAGATGATAAAAATTTGCCCGAATAAAGGTTTCCCTTCTTAACTACAATAAAGTTAATTTTGCTGTAGTTACAACAGGACACCTTATCCTGTATAATTCATACTGTACAAATGCAATTGCTGTGTTACTCAAACTAAAATTCATTCATTGCGAGCTGAGTGGATCCAGGATGAGGATGATCCTGATGATGCAGCAGCACTACCACCTGACCAGAGAGCACAAGAAGCAGTGCCCCCACGTGACCAGGCAGCACCACCAGCTGACCAGGCACCACCACCACCGGACCAGGCAGCACCACCACCTAACCAGGGGCTCAGTGTAGGCACTCAGACTGGGAATGCCTTTTATGACCACACTGAGCTCCTGGTCACCCTGGTCCACCAGGTGAATGCCATCAGGCTGGATCTGGCGGAGGTCAGGGACATAGTGGAGTCCCTGCAGAGGGACAATGCTCCTCCTCCTCCACTGTAATTTTATATTTTATTATAATACACAAAAGCTATGAATATATTATAAATTATATCCTTATAAACGGTGAGTTCTGATGTCATCAGTTATAAACGGTGAGCTCTGATGTCATTTCTGTCACGACTCACTGGAATTTGTGTATTATAATAAATAAAGTACCCCCCTCTTGTAAAATATAAGGATATTATAAGTTGCCTCGGAGTTCCATGACCTGTATAAAAATGGTCATGAAACTCCTCGGTAACTTATAATATCCTTATATTTTACAAGAGGAGGTACTTTATTCACTATATATTCATCTGTCGGCCTAGAACCGTTGTGCTATTTTCTTAAAATTAAAAAAGTTTTTATATCTCTATATTTGGAGTTCATTTTTCGTTTAACTAAACTAATACTCAGATGGTACTTGAAATTGTTTGGATTCTAATAACACAACAATGATGTCAAAGAACAATTAAATCCTAACTAAGGGGTAGGCAATTTGCTAAGTACCCCTGTAGTGACTATAGTTCCTAACATAGTTTTCTTTAAAATATGTACCGGCCCATGGTATTTTCCATTACAGTAGCACATCACCAACTTCTTTGCCCAGGCCTGTCTATGCACAGAACATACATTTTTCAACTTTACAGGTAGCAAAGAATCCCAGGACCAGCACATCATTTAGAAAAGTGGGTAGTCAGCCTGGGGTTCCAAGTTGGTAATTAGTCACTGGGAGTATCTAAGAAGTTAAAAATCCCCCAGTGAACTGGTGTTTTTGTTATCTAAAAACACCAAGATTACTGTTTATTATACAGGTATGGGATCCGGTATCTGGAAACCCCAGAAAGCTCTGTATTACAGAAAGGCCATCTCCCATATACTCAATTTTATCTAAATAATAAAAAAATTAAAAATGATTTGTTTTTTCTCTGTAATAATAAAACAGTATCTTGTATTTGATTCAAACAACGATATAATTGATTCCTGTTGGAAGCATAACTGGGTTTATTTAATGTATAAATTATTTTCCAGTAGACTTATGGTATGAAGATCCAAATTACAGAAAAATCACTTATCAGGAAAACCCCAAGTCCCAAGCATTCTGGATAACAGGCCCCATACTTGTATATGCAAAGTGCATTTGGAACGATTCATTTTCCAGTCAACAAGATTATTAAATATAATGTTTCAGAGTAAGATACTATATGGGTTGCTAAACACAAGGCATGTTGTAAGCAACTAATTTAACACAAACAATTTATAAATTTCAATGCATCTTTACTGTAATAAAACAAAACTTTCCAGCTTGCAATGGTCTTATTTATAGTACGAGTTTACATTGTTCTAATATATGTTTAGGTTAATCCTATGAAAAAAAATATACATTATTTTAGCATGAGCAACAGATTAGTATAAAATAAAGTAGAATATACAGTCTCTAAGTGTGTTTATAAATGATTACTGGAAATAATTAAACAGTCATCTATCAATTAAATTGTCTCAATGTTTATTTCTTCCTACCCACGTGACAGCAGAGCAGCTCAATGAACAGTGTAATTAGTGATTGGTTAAATTCCTCTGTAGATCTTGGAGATAAACTATGAAAGCTTCCCCTGAAATGTATGCTGCTGCAGCACAGTTATTATATATAAAGGGCTATGTAACCAATAGAACAAACAAATATGCACATTCCATCTCTATGTATCATAAGATTTGTAAGTGAACTTCTATATTATTCTTGTCTTGCTATCTAAATAATGTATATGCACCCTTCAAGTTTAGAAAATCTAAAACAGATAGGAGCAGCCCCATCATGAACTGTGTAATAGACAATGTATTTTTTTTAAAAAAAATTTAAAATGGACTCTCACAAATGGAGAAAGTAAAGTACTTATCAGCGCTAGCAGACACTTAAATCATCCTGAGGCCCAAACAACTATGCTACATAGTATTTCAGAATCATTACAATTACATGATGTAAATATAAGGTTCATTCACATAAACATATGGTTTATTCATTTTTATCTGATATACAAAGCATCCAGATACTATCTGTTCAGATTTATTAGTTGTAATTGTGTTAGTAATCTACTATTAGATATATAAAGTTCAGATGGTACTTTTTGGTTAAACAGCAATATAGAGTAGTAGTAGATACCATTACCAGTTGACAGAGGTAATGTAAAAAAATCCATAAACGTTAAAAGTTTAAGAAACTTGCAAAATGGGAGCCATTTTTTTCAAGATAGTCCTCTAACAATGCAGGGCATGTGTGTAGCAGTATACTAAGTGAAACACGTGTGTATATTGGTCTTCCCATTGAGTCCAATCCAATTCAGCACATTCAGACACAAAGCAAAAGATACCATATTCATTTATCATCACAGACTACAAAGCTTGAAACTAAGGGGAAAAATTTTATTCGTAGCCTCAAAGGTGAAAAAAGGTGATACAAACAAAACACCCATAGAAGATGGGTTTCATCAAATTGCACTGCTCGTCAAAAAATAATGTTGCGCGCCAAAACATTGATATGCGCCTGTGACAAAATCATTTTGATGTGCGAAGAAATCGGCCTGCGCGTCTCGTTTAATGAAACGGCGAAAAATTTGCGGCCTGATTTCGTCACACGTCAAAATAATTTTGTTGTGGGCGCGTATCAGTGTTTTGGCACACAACGTCATTTTTTGGCAAATGACAAACATCACAGAATCCCATAAAATCTCAGTGGTTATTCTCATATAGTAGTTACCCTGTGATCAGTGTATTTAGAAAGATATAGTCAAATCCCCTCACACGTGTTGAAACACAGTGGCACGTTTACACTTAGTAACAATAATAGAACACTTAACACAAACGACACCGTCATATTAAAAACATCATATTAAAACCAATCTATTTAAGGAGTAACCATCTTAATACCAGACAATATTCTAATCAAACAGCATTCATTAGTAGCACTAAGAGATCTGTTCCGGTGTAGCATACTTTGCTCATCATCCAGCATTTACAAATAGGGACTGGTCAGACCCTCACAAGGCTCGGTGACATCCACATCAATCTCAACAGGAGTTGTATAAAAATATAAAAGTGACAGAGGCAACTCTGTTCACAAACAGCCAGGCGGGATTTTCGTTACTTCCCCTTCATAAAGTCAAATCCCCCCTTTTTTTCTTTTATTTATTTTAGATATGAGGTAGCTGCATAAATATGCTGCAAGCATCCATCTTCATAGGTAGCAAGACAGGGAAAACATTTTATTTAGCCCTTTCGGGGCAATTGTATCCAAACTGCGAATCCACTTGGCTTCTCTTTGTAGTAGAATCTTTGCCTCTCAAGAGCTGTGGAACATGGTCAATAAGTTTCGCTCTCAAAGAAGGTACTGAATGTTTATGTGACAAGAAATGTCGAGCCAGTTGGATTTCTATTTTCCCAGTTGATAAGGGCATGCATATCGAGGATCTATGATTATTAATCCTAATGCGAAAAGGGGTTACACATTTCCCAATGTAGTAGAGGCCACACGGGCATATAATACAGTATATCACATGGTCCGATACACAGGTCAATCTGTGCCGTATTCCCAATCTCTTGCCACTGTGGGGGTGGGTGAATGTTTTACCTGTTAATAGGCATCCACAAGTCTTGCAATTCCCACATCGGAAACATCTGAGTTTTCCCACTGGTAGCCATGTGCTCTCACATTGTAGGTCAGTCTTGACCAAATGATCTCTGAAAGATCGACCCCTCCTGTAAGCAGATCTAGGCAGGGTAATTTTGGTAAAAGGTAGATTAGAGTCGAGTCGTAATATCCGCCAATGCCGCTTCACAATTTTATTCACTTGACGGCTTGCTGGTGTATAGTTTGACACAAAGGTCAAGTTCTCTGCTGGCTCCTTGATCAATTTTTCCGGTGATTCACCTATACATGTCTCAAGAGCCCTTTCCATCTCTGTGTTCAGGAAATCCCTGGAGTATCCTCTCATCACAAATCACTCACACATCTCCCCTGCCTGTTGTTTTGCAACTGCTACCTCTGTGTTAATCCTGAACACTCTTGTGTATAAGGGATGGACTTCAATATGGTTGGAGGGTGGAAGCTATGGGCATGCAGTATAGTATTTCTATCTGTTTCCTTACGAAACAGTGTTGAGCCCACTCCCTAAGCCATTCTATATAGTCTAACATCCAAAAAGTCAATGGTGTCTTTATGGCATATGGCCGTGAATTTAACTGGAGTAGGGAGGGCATTCAAGTTAGAGACAAATGTTAATACGCTATCGTGGTCCCCTCGCCAAATAATTAGAATATTGTCAATAAATTGACGATAGACCATATTCAGGCTATATGTAACGATTCTCAAATGCATCCATGAATAGGTTGGCATATGAGCGGGCCACGTTAGAGCCCATTTGTGTGCTTGTTTTCTGTAGAAAGTGTGCTCGAAGAGAAAATAATTACAGGTCAATAGTTCACATAGAAACTCAACCGGTGGAATATGCTACCAAAAGTGCACAAAAACTCAAAATTTCCACCAGGCAGACCTATTATTTCAGTTCACTGTTCTCTAATGTATCATGCAACCCCTCTGTACTTATATGCGGTCATATATTGCTGACACTTCATCACTTCTTGCACTGTTAAAGGATATTGACACCGCAACTCCTGTGTGCCAGTGAAATTCTTCTTACCTGTATTGTGAGGTGGCCGATTCCTCTATCGCTGGGCACCAGGATAAGAATTTTTGGGTT
The DNA here is from genome assembly GCF_017654675.1 of Xenopus laevis. Lineage (NCBI taxonomy): Eukaryota > Metazoa > Chordata > Amphibia > Anura > Pipidae > Xenopus > Xenopus laevis. The sequence continues at coordinate 62,158,776 of NC_054380.1, forward strand.
TGTGTGGTGTGCAGTTTCTCCAAAGCTCCTCTGGACAATCATACCATTGACAGATGGGGTACTGGCATGCAGAAAGGCACTAATTGAGAGCCACACCGGTATTCCACCGGTTGAGTTTCTATGTGAACTATTGGAAATGGTCTTGACCTGTATTTTTGCTTCAAGCACACTTTCTTTCTATAGAAAATGGGCACAGAAATTGGCCCCCTCATATGCCAACCTATTCATGGATGCATTTGAGAAATGTTACATATATCTTGAATATGGAGAACTACTGCTCTATCGTCAATTTATTGACGATATTCTAATTATTTGGAGAGGGGACCACAATACCGCATTAACATTTGTCTCTCGCTTGAATGCCCTCCCTACTCCAGTTAAATTCACGGCCGTATGCCATAAAGACACCATTGACTTTTTGGATGTTAGACTATATAGGACGGCTGAGGGAGTGGGCTCAACACTGTTTCGTAAGGAAACAGATAGAAATACTATACTGCATGCCCATAGCTTCCAATGTTTGTCATTTAAAACACTAATGTGTGAGGTAATCCAAGGTGGGGATTAAAGAGTGGTCACACTAAGGGTGTTATGATTTTATAATTGATGCTAAACACACAGCGACTAATAATAGCCATAAGGACTAGATTAATGGAGTAGACTTAGTGATGCAATAGTACTAACGGAATTTGCAAAAAAGCCCATAAAAGCTGATTATAAAAGTTGATAAAAACTGATAAAAATTGATAAAAAATAAATCCAAGTGGATGGAAAGGAACTAAGTTAAAGATGATAATAGTTAAAATTAATTAACAGTTGATATAAGTGCTAAAAATTGAAAAATGTCTAATATATTGATAACTACGGTTAGATATGAGGGCTAATTGGAAATTGTAATTTATATAAAAATGTATAGAACATATAGAGAAAATAATAAAATTAAAAATTAAAAAATAGAATAAAAAATCAATATCAAAATAATTATTAATAATAGAGAATACAAGTCTAAAAAGACAGTTGGTATGAGAGTATAGATACATACAGAAGTAAATAATAAGTGTTGGTGGTCATATACACTCCATAATGAAAGGCTATAGGGGTAGAGATGAAATTCAAAATCTAAATTAATAAGACTGAAATCGTGACTATGCGCTTGATAGTGATGGTTTGAACAGCGAACTGATAAACACCTTTGATTCCGGCTACAAATAATGATACAATATCGCAACTTTCAAGCATTCGCTACAGTGACCCTGCATCAACTGTTACATGTGCTTATCTACTTTGTTCTGGTGTAAAATTCTAGAAAATGCTGATTTAGTTTGGGGGTTACTCCTGGACAAAAAAAGTGGGTTACTGATACATATTTGGTATTGTTGGACTTGGCAGGATCACGGCTTTTACAAACACAAAAAAAATGCTCGTAAAATCAACTTTTCTGTGGAAAAAAAACTCAAGATATACTCCATTTTTTAATAATTTTTTTTACATATTTCACCCAAAATACACACTAAATCTCCAGAAAAGTTGCAAAATTACACTTGCATGTCAAAGTCCAATTTATAACGAAAAAAACAATATATAATTTTCCTAGTTTCATGGAGGTTTTCCTACAGAAAAACCTTGTTAAATTGAACAAGTACCAAATGCTTAAAAAACATCTGGCATTTCGCGTACCAGAAATGTGAAATTCTGCTGGTACTTAAAGGGTTAAGATGCATTGTTGTTGTTTATTACATTTGCCCAAATGCTTTCCTACTATGGGGGAATATGTGGTGTGTATACAAATGGCCTGTAGCTGTCACTGTGCTCAAGACATACTTCCTGTCAGCTTAAAAGTGAAAGTGAATGTTACTGTTGTGTAATGCCTACATTAATCTGCTAATAATGCACTACTTATGTTTTCATCCCTTGAGTTAATGCCCTTTTTTATGCAAGACAGAACTATTTGCTTTAGTAGCCACAGAATGACAGTGCCCAGAATTAGACAACTTGTTATCTACAAAAACCCTAGATCCTTCTCATTTAAGGAAACTCCCAACACAATGCCATTTACAGTATAAATTGCATTTATATAATTTTTGCCAACGTGCATAACCTTGCATTTATCAACATTGAACCTCATTTTCCATTTTACTACCCAGTTTCCCAACTTAGAAAAATCACTCTGCAAAGTGGCAGCATCCTGCATGGAACCTATAGTTCTGCACAATTTAGTATCTTCTGCAAAAATAGAAACAATACTTTCAATGCCCACCTCCAGGTCATTAATAAATAAGTTGAAAAGCAAGGGACCTAGTACAGAACCCTGTGGTACTCCACTAACAACACTGGTCCAATTAGAAAATGTTCCATTTACCACCACTCTTTGTAGTCTATCTTTTAGCCAGTTCTCTATCCAGGTACAAGTACTATGTTCCAGGCCAACATTCCTTAATTTAACCAGTAACCTTCTGTGTGGTACTGTATCAAATTCTTTAGCAAAGTCTTACTAAATCACATCCACTGCCATCCCAGAATCGATGTCCGTGCTTGCCTTCTCGTAAAAAGAAATTAAGTTCGTCTGGCAAGATCTATTAACCATAAAACCATGCTGGCACAAACTCATAGTATTATGATTTTCTATGAAGTCCAGTATCTTAGTTTATTAACCCTTCGAAAAGCTTTCCTACCACTAACCTCAGACTAACTGGCCTATAGTTTTGAGGCTGAGAATGGGATCCCTTTTTGAATAGCGGGATCACATTAGCAATTTGCCAGTCTCTCTGCACCATGCCAGACCTTAATGAATCCTGAAAAATTAAGTAAAGAGGTTTGGCAATCGTAGAGCTAGACTCGCTAAGTACCCTCGGATGAATACCATATGGCCCGGACTTTTATTTATCTTAAAGTGGATCCGTCACCTACACATAAAAAACTGCATAATCAAAGTCCTTTCCAAATTAAATATGGAACCCCCAAAATTGTTTTCATTAAAACATCCATACCTGTTATAAAGATGTTTAAATATCTAAACTGTCAATCAAATATTACCTGCCCCGCCTCTATGCCCGTGGCATAGAGGAGGGGCAGTCAATTACTTTCACTTTCCATTCAGCACTTCCCACATGTCACTGCTCTCCTCACATTCCCCCTTCCCTCCTCAGGCTCTATAATTGTGTAGGGCACTGCACATGGACATTAGGTCCCGCATTCTGGTTCATACACAAGATTTTGGGGTGATACACAATTTCCCTTAATAACCGTGTCCACAAAATGGCAGCTGCCTGCTTGCTGTGATTGTATAATTCCAAAACAGAAGGAAACAAAATTTAAATAATAAATACAGTGTAAGTAAAGTTTATTTTGCTCAACTAACATGATAGAAAATAATTTGAAATTATTTCTTAGGGTGACAGGTCCCCTTTAACATGTTCTAATCGCTTTTGAATTTCCTTATGTAGTTTTTTTACTAGAATTGGGACTATTAAGAAGAAAACCTTCAATAACTGGTTCCTCATTTGTGTAGACAGACTAAAAATGTGAGAATCTGAGCTTTTTTTGTTCGCATCAACCAGCTGACCCCCCTCTGATATTAAGGGTCCCACCCCTTCCTGATTCATTTTTTTACTATTAACATATTTTAAAAAAATTGGATTCTTTATACTGCTTGCTACAATATCCTTTTTAATATCGATTATAGCTTGCTTTTTTGCATGATTTATTGGCCTCCTTGTACCTTATAAAATAAATGATTGAAACCTTAAAAGCACGTCTTTTCTTACCCACCTTAACACCAACACTTCTATTGAACCAAAAAGGTTTTGCTTTGCAACAACGTTACTTGCTTACAAGGTGAATATACTGACATGTTTATTTATTAAGCAGCATTTTAAAGACTTCCCATTTTGTTCTGTGTTTAACCCTTTGAAAAGCATTTCCCACTTAATATGTTGCAGAGATGCCCTTATACTGTCAAAGTTTGCACGTCTGAAATTTTGTGTTTTTTAGTTACTCCCTTATAGAATTGCCTCTGCAACAGCATCTCAAAAGAGACCATGGTATGATCACTATTTCAAAAGGAAGGAGATTAGGGGACATCTCTTGGGAAGTGATGACAACCGACGCCAGTTCAACAGGTTGGGGAGCATACTGGAGAAGAGAGGTGATGGTCACGAGAAGAAACTTTGCTTCCAGCAAATTTCAGTCAGTTGATGGCAGTGAGATTAGCCCTACAAAATTTTGGTCACTACTTAAAAGGCAAATCTCTACTAGTCAGCGTGGACAACACCACAGCGATGTCCTACCTAAAGAAACAGGATGGGACGAGGAGTATACAGTTGATGGAGGAAGTCACACCAATAATGTTGTGGGCACAGGACAATCTGGAGGATTTGTCAGCAATGTACGTGCCAGGCAAGGACAACAAGGTAGCAGATTTCTTAAGTCGAAGTCTATTAGACAGACACGAGTGGGAGTTGAATCACGAAGTGTTCAAGACAATTGTCAGCAGGTGGGGCCAACCAATCTTAGACCTTATGGCAACGAGAGAAAACAGGAAGGTAAAACAGTTTTATTCAAGATTTTACGATTCAGAAGCAGTAGCGACGGATGCACTGGCACAGGATTGGAGTATAGGTCTCCTATATGTATTTCCACCAATTCCATTGATTTCGGCAGTGGTGAGGAAGATCAGACAGGGTCAGGTGAAGGTGATTCTAATCGCACCAGAATGACTGAGGAGACCTTGGTATCCACTGCTCAGGAGGATGTCAGTGGACAATTCAATGAAGCAGTAATTTCACTGCTACTAGTCCAGGGACCAGTAGAGCACCCGCAGGGGAGTGCATTAGCCCTTAGGGCATGGCTTTTGAGAGGAACAGATTAACAAGATCTGGATTTCCAACAAGAGTGGTAGAGACCATGTTAAGTTCTAGGAGAAACTCTACAAATAGAAGTTATCAGAGAACTTGGAAGGTATTTATAGAATATCTCGGAGAAAAAGGCATAGAGGTCAGTAGCAAATATACTGGATTTTCTACAGAGAGGTCTTGATAGGGGTCTAAGCATGAGAACCTTAAAGTCTCAATTATCAGCAATCTCAGCCTTTACAGGTAGAACCTGGGCTTATGAATCAGCTATGAGAGAGTTCATTGCAGCCATCTTCAGATTGCGGCCTACTAGAAAGAATGTGGTTCCCTCATGGGATTTACCATTAGTCCTGAATGCCTTGATGGAAAAACCGTTTGAACCGATGCAAGACGTATCTGATACAATGCTCACTTAAGACAGTTCTTCTTATTGCAATAACATCGGCAAGGAGAGTGAGTGAGTTAAGAGCTTTTTCAGCACAAGAACCATTTACAGTTATTCATTCAGACAAAGTTATTTTGAGAATGAATCCTTCTTTCCTACCAAAGGTTTTAACATCTTTTCATTTAGACACGGAGATAGTACTCCCTTCATTTTTTCTGGAGCCAAGCTCTAGTCAGGAACAGAGATGGAATACTCTGGATCTTGTCAGATGTTTATCCATCTATTTACAAAGAACAGCTACATGGAGAAAATCCCAACAGTTGTTTGTGATTCCTGCAGGAATGAAGAAAGGTCAAGCAGCAGCCATCTCAACGATAAGTAGATGGATAGTAACAACTATCCAAAAAGCTTACCAGGCAGAGTGAAGAAAAGTTCCAGAGGGGATTAAGGCACACTCCACCAGAGCGGTTAGTGCTTCATGGGCTGTTGATGGACACATATCTCCAGAGGATTAATGTAAAGCGGCAACGTGGAGTTCGTTTTCAACATTCTTGAAACATTATCACTTGGACGTGAGGTCAACGTCAGAGTCGATTTTTGGACAAGGGGTCCTAAGTGCAGTTCAGACTGTTTAAAGATTAAATAAAAATATCTTCTTTTGGCATGCACAATAGAGTGGCGTTGTCTTTAAAAAAAAACCTCCCTGTATAGTATTGCTTCTCAGATCCCTCTTGTCAATGATGCCATATTAACCAGGGAAAAGAGAAAATTATTGCATACTTACTGAAATTTTCTTTTCCTGGTTAATGGATGGCATCATTTACAAGACCCTCCCTGTGAGGCTTAATTATAAGACAGGAGTCAAGGGGGAGGGGTCGAGGTTATATAGGCAGGGACTAAGAGTCATTGGAAGGTGCTTGGAAGGTGCTCTGTCCAGTCAAATATAGGGGTGGAGATTACCCTCTTGTAAATGATGCCATCCATTAACCAGGAAAAGAAAATTTTGGTAAGTATGTAATAATTTTCTCTTTTCCCAGTGCCACTGGCAGCCACACACGCTCAAGCCATCACACTGCCTCCACCATGTTTTACAGATGATGTGGTATGCTTTGGATCATGAACTGCTCCACACCTTCTCCATACTTTTTCTTGCCATCATTCTGGTAGAGGTTGATCTTGGTTTCATCTGTCCAAAGAATGTTTTTCCAGAACTGTGCTGGCTTTATGGGATGATTGGGTTAAAAAAAGGCTTTAGATCCTCACATTTTTATGCAATCTTTTTATTCAACCCACTGAATTTAAGCTGAAAGTCTGCAGTTCAACTGCATCTGAGTTGTTTCATTTAAAATTCAGTGTGGTAATATACAGAACCAAAATTAGTAAAAGTTGTCTCTGTCCAAAGATTTATGGGCCTAACTGTATATAAGATCTATGCACATGATAATAAAAATAGTATGTCAGTATGTGCTCCTTCATAAACAATGCCAAGGCCTGTTTGGAATCCCAGTCCAGACCTGCACAGAACCCGCAGGATAAAAAAGTGATAATAAATGTATTTAAAATTAACATGGAGTCAATTTGTTTATACACACACAAATGCACACACATACTACAAATATATATATATATATATATATATATATTATATATATATATATATATATATATATATATATATATATATATATATATATATATATATATATATATATATATATATATATATATATATCAAAGGCTCGCACTCTGATCCAGTCTTGAAGTTACTGTGGGTGCTGGGTCAAAGCTTTAGCATACAGTGATTAAATAGGGACCCGCACTCCAATTTTGCGGAATTGGAGTGCGGGTCCCTATTTAATCACTATATATATATATATATATATATATATATATATATATATATATATATATATACAGAATAATGTACCAGCCTTCACGCTGCGTGCTCTCTCGCGCCTCCTATTAAGGTCGTGCTGCCTTTCCTACCTCTCCGTTCTCCATTTGTCTCACAACCTTCTGCTGCTTGCTCCCTCAGTGTCTCTCTTCCTCTGCTGTTCCCCCTCCATTACATTTCGGATAAGCATATTACAGAGTATATATATATATAACCTGTTTTCCATTCAGACACACAGTGGAAAATCCTGTCTAGCCCCTCAATGTGTATAAGGGAATGGCACTGTGTTTGTAATATGATGTGATCTTTGGGAAAAAACTAATGAGCATGAATGGATATTAATAAGAACTTAATCACACTGTGAGGTTTGTAGTCTAAGCCAAACAACTCCGTAAGTGCACAATTAAAACTTTCTCTCCAGAATTGAACTGAATGAGAGCGCTACTGGTCGAATTAATAATCACCATTTCCCCACATGGAACAATTGGCGGGGATATTATGCAAATTGTGCTGGCATCTTTATAAGTTCTAATGCATACTATTGAACTATAATTCACAACTCATGTTTGAAGGATTATGCCGTTGGAGTAGGAACTCTATATTACACATAAGCATGGAGGGAGGGCCCTTTTACTGCTATTGTTGATCTATAACTCAGAAATTGTGCGAAAGATGATGCCTGCGTAGCAGGAATCTAAATCATAAGGTACAAGGGAGGACTCATTTGAACTCCTGTGTGGAAACACATTGCTGGTATTATTGTGTAATAACCCACAGTAATAAAGTGTGTTAAGAAGTTTTGTTATATGAGGTCTAACTTATGCCTATTACATGGATGGTACATTTTATTAAGGGGATGCCACTTGTATTTTAAACTTAATTACATGTATATTTTGCACAATGTTTATAATGCCATTTTGAGTATTGCCAAATAAGTGACGCAATAAAACGATTCCAAACTTGTTTATTAACTAAGGTACAAGGAGGCCAATAAATCATGCAAAGAAGCTATAAGGCAAGCTAAAATTGCTATAGAAAAGGATATTGCAGCAAGCAGTAAAAAAAATCCAAAATTATTTTTTAAATATGTTAATAGTAAAAAAATGAAGCAGGAAGGGGTGGGACCCTTACTATCAGAGGGGGGTCAGCTGGTTGATGAAAACAAAATAAAAGCGCAGATTCTGAACTCATATTTTTCATCTGTCTACACAAATGAGGAACCAGTAAGTGAAGGTTTCCTTCTTAACAGTCCCAATTCTAGTAATACAACTAATGATGCATGCAGAAATTCAAAAGAGACTTGAACATGTTAAGATTAACAAAGGTCCAGGGCCAGATGGTATTCATCCCAGGGTAATTAGCGAGCTTAGCTCTGTGATTGCCAAACCTCTTTTCTTAATTTTTCAGGATTCATTGAGATCTGGCATAGTGCCGAGAGACTGGCGAATTGCTAATGTGGTGCCTCTATTCAAAAAAGGATCCCATTCTCAGCCTCAAAACTATAGGCCAGTTAGTCTGACGTCAGTGGTAGGAAAGCTTTTCGAAGGGTTAATAAAGGATAAGATACTGGACTTCATAGCAAATCATAATACTATGAGTTTGCGCCAGCATGGTTTTATGCGTAATAGATCTTGCCAGACTAACTTAATTTCTTTTTATGAGAATGTAAATAGAGACCTCGATTCTGGGATGGCAGTGGATGTGATTTACTTAGACTTTGCTAAAGCATTTGATACAGTGCCACACAAAAGGTTACTGGTTAAATTAAGGAATGTTGGCCTGGAACATAGTATTTGTACCTGGATAGAGAACTGGCTAAAAGATAGACTACAAAGAGTGGTGGTAAATGGAACATTTTCTAATTGGACCAGTGTTGTTAGTGGAGTACTGCAGGGCTCTGTACTAGGTCCCTTGCTTTTCAACTTGTTTATTAATGACCTGGAGGTGGGCATTGAAAGTACTGTTTCTATTTTTGCAGATGATACTAAATTGTGCAGAACTATAGGTTCCATGCAGGATGCTGCCACTTTGCAAAGTGATTTGTCTAAACTGGAAAACTGGGCAGCAAACTGGAAAATGAGGTTCAATGTTGATAAATGCAAGGTTATGCACTTTGGCAAAAATAATATAAATGCAAGTTATACACTAAATGGCAATGTGTTGGGAGTTTCCTTAAATGAAAAGGATCTAGGGGTCTTTGTAGATAACACGTTGTCTAATTCTGGGCAGTGTCATTCTGTGGCTACTAAAGCAAATAAAGTTCTGTCTTGCATAAAAAAGGGCATTAACTCAAGGGATGAAAACATAATTATGTCTCTTTATAGGTCCCTGGTAAGGCCTCATCTGGAGTATGCAGTTCAGTTTTGGACTCCAGTCCTTAAGAGGGATATAAATGAGCTGGAGAGAGTGCAGAGACGTGCAACTAAATTGGTTAGAGGGACGGAAGACTTAAATTATGAGGGTAGACTGTCAAGGTTGGGGTTGTTTTCTCTGGAAAAAAGGCGCTTGCGAGGGGACATGATTACACTTTACAAGTACATTAGAGGACATTATAGACAAATGGCAGGGGACCTTTTTACCCATAAAGAGGATCACCGTACCAGAGGCCACCCCTTTAGACTAGAAGAAAAGAACTTTCATTTGAAGCAACGTAGAGGGTTCTTCACAGTCAGGACAGTGAGGTTGTGGAATGCACTGCCGGGTGATGTTGTGATGGCTGATTCAGTTAATGCCTTTAAGAATGGCTTGGATGATTTTTTGGACAGACATAATATCAAAGGCTATTGTGATACTAAACTCTATAGTTAGTATAGGTATGGGTATATAGAATTTTAATTAAAAGTAGGGAGGGGTGTGTGTATGGATGCTGGGTTTTCATTTGGAGGGGTTGAACTTGATGGACTTTGTCTTTTTTCAACCCAATTTAACTATGTAACTATGTAACTAGATTGTGTTCTATTAATCAATTACATACTTTTATAATGATCCTACATATTGTCAGATATATATATATATATATATATATATATATATATATATATATATATATATATATATATATATATATATATATATATAAAAGTTTGGGAACCCCTCTCAATTCTTTGGAGTTTTGTTTATCATTGGCTAAGCTTTCAGTATCAACTTCCTTCTAATATACAACATGTCTTATGGAAACAGTAGTATTTCAGCAGTGACATAAAGTTTATTGGATTAACAGAAAATATGCAATATGCATCATAACAAAATTAGACAGGTGCATACATTTTGGCATCCCAACAGAGATATTACATCAATGCTTAGGTGAGCCTCCTTTTGCGCAAATTTAACAGCCTCTAGAAACCTCCTATAGCCTTTCAAGAGTGTCTGGATTCTGGATGGCAGTATTTTTGACCATTCGTCCACAGAAAATCTCTCCAGTTCAGTTAAATTTGATGGCTGCTGAGCATGGACAGTCTGCTTCAAATGATCCCATAGATTTTCAATTATATTTAAGTCGGGGGACTGTGATGGCCATTGCAGAATATTGTACTTCTTCTTATGCATAAATGCCTTTGTAGAATTTGAAGTGTGTTTAGGGTTATTGATTTGTTGGAATATCCAACCCCTGCATAACTTCAACTTTGTGAATGATGCTTGAACATTATCCTAAATAATTTGTTGATATTGGGTTTAATTCATCTGACCCTCGTCTTTAACAAGGGCCCCAGTCCCTGAACTAGCCACACAGCCCCACAGCTGATGGAACCTCCACTAAATTTGACAGTAGGTAGCAAGTGTTTGTCTTGGAATGTGGTGTTCTTCTTCCACTTTTTGTCATGACCAAATAACTAAACTTTTGTCAGTACAAAGCACTTTGTTCCAAAATGACTGTGGCTTGTCCAAATGAGCTTTTGCATACAAGCAACTCTGTTTGTGGCGTGAGTGCAGAAAGGGCTTCTTTTGTCTCTAATTTGTCTCAGATGGGGAAAAAATCCTTCCTGACTCTAGTCCCTGGATCAACTTGTACTATGAGCTATCTTCCATAACCCTGTATTCCCCCACTTGCTACCTTTTAGCTTTAAGCCCAGTAGACATTTTTAACTGAACAAAATGAAGCTTATGTTGACAAAGTCAGATTTTTACGGAGGACAGATAACTTGGTCGTAATGCTTGTGAATAGAGTTGTGTTCCATATGTAAGTGTAGCTACTTGAAATGTCCCTTTAGGGAATATTTATCAGATTGGAACTAAAACTAGAAAGTCCCCTTAAGATATATTCCACAACTTTCTATTAATATCTATAGGTTATTTTAAGGTGTATTTATCAAAGGGTAAACTCTTACTTTTACCCATTACTTTTACCCATTAATAAAAATGCTCCCCAAACCCCCATAAAATAATAGCAACCGAATTTCACTCTGGGGGACTGTGGCAAGCTCTAGTTCCATTGTATGATAAATATTCCCCAAAATTAGAATCTATATTTGATACTTTCTGGAAAAGTGATTAATACAGCCCTTAACCCTTTGCCTGCCAAGCACGTATGGCGTACATGCTGGCAGGCAAATGCTCAGGATGCCAAGAACGTACAGTACACGGTATGTTCTTTAGCAGCTGAGCTCTCTCTCTGCTTCGGCGGCTTTTGCCGCCTCCGCAGAGAGTGGGGAGAGAAGACAGCCCCCTAGGCAACGAGGCTGGGGGGCTGTAAAGTCGGATCTGCGACTCGATTGTCGCAGATCTGACTTCAAAGTTGCAGACGCATCACATGGAGCATCTGCTACTCAACTCTCCTTCTTCCTGCCTGCAGAGCTGCCCACGCACTTCCTGCTGCGCAACAACTCTGCAGACACACTGCCAGGACATCTCCAGCGATGACAGCGATCCTCCTTGCTCCAAAAATGGTATCTTTTGTTTTTTTTACCAAAAAACATGTTATTTTGGTAGCGTGGTAGCGTGACTATTGGATAATCGATTTTGGCTAATTACGCTGTCAGAACAATTATTTTGTTATTTCATTGATTTACGCTATTTTTGTGGTTTTATTGCATTATTGTTCCTTATGTATCTTTAGTATAGTTTTGCTGTTTGGTGCTTTGGTATAGAAAGATAGATTTTACTTAGTTTCGGCAGCAGCAGTGGAGAAAACTCATATTCACTATTTTTATTTGGGGTCCGCACATGCCAGCTGCCTTGGTATATCTATGCATATTGGGCATCAAACTGTTCAGTAGACCCTTGGCATCAATATTTATGGTGTTTTACAATTGTATGTAAGAAATTGGGTGAGATAAATGTGGGCAATTGCACTATTTTTAGGCGATTTTCAGAAATGTAAAAACCGTTGCTTTTATCGCCAAATTTAGGAAAGGCTTACGACTTGGTACTTTGGAGTACAAAGACATGCATTCCCAATTCGGATTCGCAGATTCGCAGGAATGGTTTTATGGGGTAAACGTACTTTTTTCTACCTTTGCCCCCCCCAAAACAATGTAAATGTGTTGATTTTGCAGTACCTGAAATGACAGACCATTTGGGGGTCTTTGTTTTGGGGCCCTATATGCCACGTGCTTGGGTACACCTATACATTTTAGGCATCAAACTGTTCAGAGGACCCCAGGCTTTCATATTTGGGGTGATTTCTCTTGATACCTAAAAGTATGTGGGAACTACGATGCTAGAGGGTGGAAATTTTGAGGTGATTTTTGGAAATGTCACCAAAATCACCAAATTTTGGAATGGTTTGCGGCTTGATACATTGGAGTACAAAGACATGCATATCCAATTTAGATTCGGGGGAATGTGTACTTTCTGAAAATATATGGTTTTCTGGGGTGAACATACTTTTTTTCTACCTTTGCCCCCCCCCAAAACGATGTAAATAAGTTGATTTTGCAGTACCTGAAATGACAGACCATATGGGGGTCTTCCTTTTGAGGCCCCTATATGCCACGTGTTTGGGTACACCTATACATTTTGGGCATCAAACTGTTCAGAGGACCCTAGGCTTTCATATTTGAGGTGATTTCTCTTGATACTTAAAAGTATGTGGGAAATACGATGCTGCAGGGTCGAAAATTTGAGGTGATTTTTGGAAATGTCACCAAAATTGCCAAATTTAGGAACGTTTTGCAGCTTGGTGCTTTGGAGTAGAAAGACATGCATATCCAATTTAGATTGGTGGGAATGTGCACTTTCCAAAAATATATGGTTTTCTGGGGTGAACGTACTTTTTTCTACCTTTGCTGTCCCCAAAACAAAGTAAATGTGTTGATTTTGCAGCACCTGAAATGACAGACTATATGGGGGTCTTAATTTTGGGGCCCCTATATGCCACGTGCTTAGGTATATCTATACATATTGGGCATCAAACTGTTCAGAGGACCCCAGGCTTTCATATTTAGGGTGAATTATCTTGATACTCAATAGTATGTGGGAAATACGATGCTGCAGGGTGGAAAATTTGAGGTGATTTTTGGAAATGTCCCTAAAATTGTCAAACTTAGGAATGTTTTGCAGCTTGGTGCTTTGGAGTAGAAAGACATGCATATCCAATTTAGTTTCGTGGGAATGTGCACTTTCCAAAAATATATGGTTTTCTGGGGTGAACGTACTTTTTTCTACCTTTGCTGTCCCCAAAACAATGTAAATGTATTGATTTTGCAGCACCTGAAATGACAGACTATATGGGGGTCTTAATTTTGGGGCCCCTATATGCCACGTGCTTAGGTATATCTATACATATTGGGCATCAAACTGTTCAGAGGACCCCAGGCTTTCATATTTAGGGTGATTTATCTTGATACTCAATAGTATATGGGACATACGATGCGGCAGGGTGGACGTTTTGAGGTGGTTTTTGAAAATGTCCCTAAAATTGTCAAACTTAGGAACGTTTTGCAGCTTGGTGCTTTGGAGTAGAAAGACATGTATACCCAATTTGGATTCAGGGGAATGTGGACTTTCCAAAAATATATGGTTTTCTGGGGTGAACTTACTTTTTTCTACCTTTGCTGTCCCCAAAACGATGTAAGTGTGTTGATTTTGCAGTACCTGAAATGACAGACCATATGGGGGTCTTCCTTTTGGGGCCCCTATATGCCACGTACTTGGGTACACCTATACATATTGGGCATCAAATTTTTCAGAGGACTCTAGGCTTTCATATTTGGGGTGATTTCTCTTGATACCTAAAGGAATTTGGGAAATACGATGCTGCAGGTTGGAAAATTTTAGGTGATTTTTGGAAATGTCACCAAAATTGTCAAATTTAGGAACGTTTTGCAGCTTGGTGCTTTGGAGTACAAAGACATGCATACCCAATTTGGATTCGAGAGAATGTGTACTTTCCAAAAATATATGGTTTTCTGGGGTGACCTTACTTTTTTCTACCTTTGCCCCCCCAAAAACGATGTAAATGTGTTGATTTTGCAGCACCTGAAATGACAGACCATATGGGGGGTCTTCCTTTTGGGGCCCCTATATGTCACGCGCTTGGGTACACCTATACATATTGGGCATCAAACTGTTCAGAGGACCCTAGGCTTTCATATTTGGGGTGATTTCTCTTGATACCTAAAAGTATGTGGGAAATATGATGCTGCAGGGTGGAAAATCTGAGGTGATTTTTGAAAATGTCACCAGAATTGCCAAACTTAGGAAAGTTTTGCAGCTTGGTGCTTTGGAGTAGAAGGACATGCATACCCATATAGGATTCGGGGGAATGTGTACTTTTCGAAAATATATGGTTTTCTGGGGTGAACGTACTTTTTTCTAACTTTGCCCCACCCCCCCAATCTATGTAAATGTGTTGATTTTGCAGTATCTGGAATTACAGAACTGATAGCTCAAATGGGGTGTCTATATTTTAGGGCCCCTATATACCACATGTTTAGGTAAACCGATACATATTGGGCATCAAACTGTTCTGACCCCAGGCTTTCATATTTGGGGTGTTTTACATTGATACCTAATGATGTATGGGAGATATGATGCTGTAGAGTGGAAGCTTTGAGGTAATTTTTCAAAAAAAATCACCAATTTCTATAAAACATTATAAATTTAGGAAACAATTGCAACTTGGTAGTTTGGAGTACAAAGATATATTTACCCATTTTTGATTCACCAGAATCTGTTCTTTCTAATAATGGGTAGTTTTCTTGGGTAAACCTACTGTTGGCCTTGAAATCAGAAGTATGCCGTTTGGGGAGCGGTGCTTTGGAAATTTGGTAGTGTACTGCTTAGAGATTTTGATCTGTACAAGTGAGAAATCTCCATAAAACTATATATATTTGGTATTGCCGCGTTCAGGAGACATAGACCTTTCCAAATCGGCTGTGTTCTCATACATAAAATAAATGATGTTTCTGATATATGTGATTGTCCTTTGTGAAACATGATTTTTTTCATTTTATTAGACTCTTAGAAGCCTATATTTTTTTACAGAAGTAGAATTACACCAAAATTCTTGCATATTTTTAAAGTTCAGGTTGTCCTGAAAAAAACAATATATTGTTTTACTGGGTAAACTAAAAGACCGCCCCAGGAAAGGCCCTTAAAGTGAAAGAGTACAAAATGTCTAAAAACTGCTTTGCATCTAGGACAAAACAGCTGTCAGGGAAAGGGTTAAATTAATCTGCTTTTGAAGCTGGAGCTTTACACGTCGTCCTGCAGCCAACCAGGGTGGGTTGCACTAGCGACATTGTACTACATTCAGCTCACAACTCCTTCAAGTCACCTAGGGGTATATTTATCAAAGAGTGAAGTTAGAGATTGCCACAGTCCTCTAGAGTGAAATACCGCCTATCTCTATTCATTTCTATGGGATTTTTAAAGGCGTATTTATCAATGGGTGAGAGTTCAGCCTTTGATAAATACACCTTTAAAAATCCCATAGAAATGAATGGAGAGAGGTGGTATTTCACTCTAGCGGACTGTAGTGATCTCTAACTTCACTTTTTTATAAATATACCCCTATGTTTTAAACTTGTCTTGGTAGACTTTTTTGTAGCAAAACTGAATTATAAAATTGACACAGAATTTTTAAGGGACATGATAAAAAAGGGAATGTATATGAAAAAAGAAAAATTACTACATACACCATTTTATTTCCTGGTCAGAATTTTCTATTATACCCTTTGTAGAAATACAGGTGGAGAAACAGTCAACATAAGAAGTTCTATGCCTATACTGACAGGAATCAGCAGGTGTGGAGACACATGGGGTCAAATTCGCTAGCGACTGTTTCTCACCCATAGCAACACTTCACCAGGCAAAAATTTGCCCAGACGCTAGTTCACTAACATGCAGAGTTTCGTCCTGGGCACGTTACTTCAGCAATGCCAGAAATTCAATTCGTAGATGTGCTAGCGTTCATTTCTGCCCAGCGCAAATTCGCTATAGGTCTTGTGCTCAGGTTAATTTACATACGGCGGGAAATTGAAGTTGAATGGACGTCTTTATGTTATGTGTTGCAGCAAATACATTAAATTTCCACTGTTAATTACACAAGTCCAGGGAACCTTAAAGAAAATAGAGTTGTTATATTGCCCTACACATGAGCCCACTGTATAGTTAATGTTCCATATGTTAGAAAATGTATGGGGGAAACCGGTTACACACAAAACACTTTTAGGACTTTTGCAGGCTATCACTCTGTAACAAGGGAAAAGTCGCCAGTGTTTTATGGACTTTGAGGCATTTTCCGCTCACAGAATATAATGTAGGTGATAGAAGATTGAGAAAGATCTAGCTACTTTAATGCACTTCGCCTGGTCAACTTGGCGAAGGCAACTCTGGCAAAAGAGGTAACGTTCAGTAAAATCCGCATTTTAGTGAATTTGTGGAGTAGTAACCTGTGGGTGGCAAGGCTGGGGAAAAGTCACTAGCGTTAGCAACTTTGCCCTTTAGTAAATCTGCCCCTTGGAGTGGACTTGAGCACAGAACACATTATACATGTATGTGCACGCAAGCCAACTCCCAGCCCATCAGTGCACTTGACTTACAGCGATGAGTGAATCAGTTTGAATCAGTTTTATCCATCTTTAGCCTGTGTTGCCATAAAAAAAACAGTAGAGAGTCAAATGATGCAAATTATAATTTTTATGAAAAACGGTTACCTTTTGACCATGTATTGCATAATATAATTTGAGGGGAGGCCAAAGAGACTGCTCAACACACACACCATCTCCTATGCTGGGGGTGTCCACTTTGTAGTACTTTTGGAGTTGTGACAACATTTCTTATTTTATCATTTAAAAGGCACCTATTACATACAAAGCCCGCGCTCTGGATGGAGGAAATAATTGTATTTCTTTAAGAAAATCACACTTGTGAGTGCTGCAGCTTTCTCATTGTGTACATAAATGCAGAAATTGTTTATTAGGGACATAAGTATTGTTTACCTCATTCTCTCCTACTCCCCACCTCTGGTGGAAGAAAAATGTTATGTATTAGGTTCCATTTAATTTGTCTAACATTAATTTACAGCTGTAAAGTTACCACCTCAAGGCTGCAAAGATGTTGGAATTATGGAAAAAAAACATGTAAACTTTTTCTTAAAATTGTACTTGGAACACTGCACTTGTGCTCAATAAACCCTTTAGGGCAGGGCTGTCCAACTGGTGGCCCATGGGACCCCCCCTTGTGTGGCCCCTGCACGTGAAAGTGTACCTGCTGTGTCTGTTTACCATGTATAAAATTTAAAAGGTATCACTACAGAGATTAATGGGCCTCTGCATTGTTTTATTCTCAAATTCAGACTGTAATTCCTCTGCATTGTTCACACCTGTCACACCTCTACTGTTCACACCCCTAAAGCCCTGTACTGTTCACACCTGAGACTCAGACTGAAACTGTTCACACTCATACAAACTGCTAAAGGGGCACAGCACTGTTTAACTGTATGCAGTACATTTTAAAGTGGCCCTGATAGGTTTCTGTGTCCCCCTGTTCTGTTCTGCCTTCCCTATGCTCCCAATGTGTGCCAAACTCTGTCTACCCTATGCTCATTGTGTGCCATATTCTGCCTGCCCTATGCCTCTTGTGTGTGTGTCATACTCTACCTATGCTCCCTGTGTATGTCATACACTGCCCTATGCTCTCTGTGTGTGCTATATGCTGCCTACCCTATGCTCCCTGTGTGTGCCATACTCTGCCTGCCCTTTGATCCTTGGTCATGCCATACTCTGCCTGCCTTATGCTCCCTGTGTGTGCCATATGCTGACTGCCCTATGCTCCCTGTGTATGCCATACACTGCCTGCCTTATGCTCCCTGTGTGCCATACTCTGTCTGCCCTTTGCTCCCTGTGTCTACCATACTCTAGCTGTGTGTGCCATACTCTGCCTGCCCTATGCTCCCTGTGTGTCATATTCTGCCTGTCCTATGCTCCCTGTGTGTGCCATACTTTGTCTGCCCTATGCTCCCTCTGTGTGCCATACTCTGTCTGCCCTATGCTCCCCATGTGTACCATACACTACCTGCCATATGCTCCCTATGTGTGCCATACTCTGTCTGCCCTATGCTACCTGTGTGCCATACTCTGCCTATCCTATGCTCCCTGTGTGTGCCATACTCTGCCTGCCCTATGCTCACTGTGTGTGCCATACTCAGCCTGCCCTATGCTCCTTGTGTGTGCCATACTCTGTCTGCCCTATGCTCACTGTGTGTGCCATACTCAGCCTGTCCTATGCTCCTTGTGTGTGCCATACTCTGCCTGCCCTATGCTCCTTGTGTGTACTATATGCTACCTGCCATATGCTCCCTATGTGTGCCATACTTTGTCTGCCCTATGCTCCCTCTTTGCCATACTCTGCCTGTCCTATGCTCCCTGTGTGGGCCATACTCTGCCTGCCCCTATGCTCCCTGTGTGTGCCATACTCAGCCTGCCCTATGCTCCTTGTGTGTGCCATACTCTGCATGCCCTATGCTCCCTGTGTGTGCCATACGCTGTTTGCCCTATGCTCCCTGTGTGTGCCATACTCAGCCTGCCCTATGCTCCTGGTGTGTGCCATACTCTGCCTGCCCTATGCTCCCTGTGTGTGCCATACTATGTTTGCCCTATGCTCCCTGTGTGTGTCATACTCTGCCTGCCCTATGCTCCATGTGTGTGCCCTGCTCTGCCTGTGGAACATAACACTGGTATTTGTTCTTGGGGTTTGCTAACAATTGAAAATTATTGTTAGGGTCTCCTAAGGTGTTTAATCATGTGCTGGGGGTACTGTGTTATCCACAGACATATGGATTTAAGGGTATGTCTTAATATTACAACTTTCTTTTTCATTTGAGTGATGTGATCTCCCTGCAGTGAGCACCAATCATTTGTTTTTTTTGGTGTGCTACCACAATTAATTGTGGACATGGTCTTGTAGTTACATGGGTGTGGTTTAAAGTGAGTGTGGTTTAAAAACAAGGAGTGGTTAAGACTGGCTTCCATTATCAGCCCTCCACCATGTAGGGCAGAAAGATTCCGGCCCTCGGTACCATGCAAGTTGGACAGCACTGCTTTAGGGCAATGGCATATGACATTTTTGCCTGTGGTAAATATATGCTACTTCAGGCGACACAACATCCCTAGTTTCCTTTCCACCCTCAGTAATACGAACTGCAGGTGGGGAAACGTGCATCATTTCCACTTTCCAAACTAGCCTGAAATTGCTTAATGAGAAAACTTTAGGATACTTTGAGTGTGTATGTTTTCTGGCCAGTGATTCAAAGTCAGAAGTAAACCAGGATTGTTTTGTTGCATGAAGAAGCAAAAATTTGCCAAAGGAGGTGGTTCACCTTTAAAGGGGACATTTCATATAACCTTCATATTCAGATATATTATACATTCTTCCTCAAAACATGTAATGATGCAGAAAGAAAAATGTTTTGAAAGCATTTTACCTCCTAGAACTGTCATTATATCAGAGCTGCAGAGAGAACCTCTCTGGTCGGTGTCTAGGCTGAAATGAAGAGTGGGAGTGTCTGTTCATTCTCTCACAGGAAGTGGTCACAGCACTGACTGACAAGCTGAACTCCTGAGCTATAGCAGCCAAACTCCTCCCCTCCCACCCTCTGTCCTGTGTGTCCCAGTCTGCACATAACTGTCTTATGCTGCTGCCTGATCATTCACTTATAACAACATCCCTGAAATGCTCAACATAAATCAATAGATGTGAAGGTTAATACAAACTGAAATAGTAATAGTATTTTCTTTTATGTAAAGTACAACAGTATTGTCCTGTGTTCCACAGCAAATAGGCAGTCACACATGTACCTGGACATAATCTATAGTCCTATATACACTGTGCAACTCCCTGCCTCTATTACATTATAAAACTTAAACAAACAGTGTCCATTAGTATTCACTGTTATGATATTGCAGAACAGCAGTTGTAGGTTTGTTTTCCTTCATATTGATATAAGATCAGGTGCAGGGAGTTTCAAGGGAGTAAATGCAGCTGTTCTGGAACAATTTATGACCAGGTGCAGGGAGTTGCAAGGGGAATGCAGCTGTTGTGGAACAGTTTATGATCAGGTGCAGGGAGTTGCAAGGTAAAATGCAGCTATTCTATAACAATTTGATCAGGTGCAGGGAGTTGCAAGGTAAAATGCAGCTGTTCTGGGACAATTTATAATCAGGTGCAGGGAGTTGCAAGGTAAAATGCTGCTGTTCTGGGACAATTTATAATCAGGTGCTGGGAGTTGCAAGGGGAAATGTAGCTGTTCTGGAATTTATGACCAGGTGCAGTGAGTTGCAAGGTAAAATGCAGCTGTTTTGAGATAATTTATAATCAGGTGCAGGGAGTTGCAAGGGGAAATGCAGCTGTTGTGGAACAATTTATAATCAGGTGCAAGGAGTTGCAGGGTAAAATGCAGCTATTCTGGAACAATTTATGATCAGGTGCAGGGAGTTGCGAGGTAAAATGCAGCTGTTCTGGAACAATTTAAGACCATGTGCAGGGAGTTGCAAGGTAAAATGCAGCTGTTTTGGAACAATTTATGACCAGGTGCAGGGAGTTTCAAGGGGAATGCAGCTGTTGTGGAACAGTTTATGACCAGGTGCAGGGAGTTGCAAGGGGAAATACAGCTGTTCTGGAACAATTTATTACCAGGTGCAGGGAGTTGCAAAGTAAAATGCAGCTGTTCTGAAACAATTTATGACCAGGTGCAGGGAGTTGCAAGGGGAATGCAGCTGTTGTGGAACAGTTTATGACCAGGTGCAGGGAGTTGCAAGGGGAAATGCAGCTGTTTTGGAACTATTTATGACCAGGTGCAAGGAGTTGCAAGGGGAATGCAGCTGTTGTGGAACAGTTTATGACCAGGTGCAGGGAGTTGCAAGGGGTAATGCAGCTGTTCTGGAACAATTTATGACCAGGTGCAGGGAGTTGCAAGGTAAAATGCAGCTGTTCTGAAACAATTTATGACCAGGTGCAGGGAGTTACAAGGTAAAATGCAGCTGTTTTGGAACAATTTATGACCAGGTGTTGGGAGTTTCAAGGGGAATGCAGCTGTTGTGGAACAGTTTATGACCAGGTGCAGGGAGTTGCAAGGGGAAATACAGCTGTTCTGGAACAATTTATGACCAGGTGCAGGGAGTTGCAAAGTAAAATGCAGCTGTTCTGAAACAATTTCTGACCAGGTGCAGGGAGTTGCAAGGGGAATGCAGCTGTTGTGGAACAGTTTATGACCAGGTGCAGGGAGTTGCAAGGGGAAATGCAGCTGTTTTGGAACTATTTATGACCAGGTGCAAGGAGTTGCAAGGGGAATGCAGCTGTTGTAGAACAGTTTATGACCAGGTGCAGGGAGTTGCAAGGGGTAATGCAGCTGTTCTGGAACAATTTATGACCAGGTGCAGGGAGTTGCAAGGTAAAATGCAGCTGTTCTGAAACAATTTATGACCAGGTGCAGGGAGTTACAAGGTAAAATGCAGCTGTTTTGGAACAATGTATGACCAGATGCAGGGAGTTTCAAGGGGAATGCAGCTGTTGTGGAACAGTTTATGACCAGGTGCAGGGAGTTGCAAGGGGAAATACAGCTGTTCTGGAACAATTTATGACCAGGTGCAGGGAGTTGCAAGGGGAATGCAGCTGTTGTGGAACAGTTTATGACCAGGTGCAGGGAGTTGCAAGGGGAAATGCAGCTGTTTTGGAACTATTTATGACCAGGTGCAAGGAGTTGCAAGGGGAATGCAGCTGTTGTGGAACAGTTTATGACCAGGTGCAGGGAGTTGCAAGGGGTAATGCCGCTGTTCTAAAACAATTTATGACCAGGTGCAGGGAGTTACAAGGTAAAATGCAGCTGTTCTGAGATAATTTATAATCAGGTGCAGGGAGTTGCAAGGGAAAGTGCACCTGTTGTGGAACAATTTATAATCAGGTGCAGGGAGTTGCAAGGAAAATGCAGCTGTTGTGGAACAATTTATGACCAGGTGCAGGGAGTTGCAAGGTAAAATGCAGCTGTTCTGGAACAATTTATAATGAGGTGCAGGGAGTTGCAAAGAGAAATGCAGCTGTTGTGGAGCAGTTTATGATCAGGTGCAGGGAGTTGCAAGGGGAAATGTAGCTGTTCTAGAACAATTTGATCAGGTGCAGGGAGTTGCAAGGTAAAATGCAGTTGTTCTGGAACAATTTATATTGAGGTGCAGGGAGTTGCAAGGAGAAATGCAGCTGTTGTGGAGCAGTTTATAATCAGGTGCAGGGAGTTGTAAGGGGGAATACAGCTGTTGTGGAACAGTTTATGTATCAATCAACAATATATAATCAGGTGCAGGGAGTTGTAAGGGTAAATGCAGCTGTTGTGGAACAATTTATTACCAGGTGCAGGGACTTGCAAGGTAAAATGCAGCTGTTCTGGCACAATTTATAATGAGGTGCAGGGAGTTGCAAGGAGAAATGCAGCTGTTGTGTAACAATTTATAATTAGGTTCAGGGAGTTGCAATGGGAAATGCAGCTGTTATGGAACAATTTATAGGGAGGTGCAGGGAGTTGCAAGGGGAAATGCCGCTGTTATGGAACAATTTATAGGGAGCTGCAGGGAGTTGCAAGGGATGTATAACATATAACAGATGCAGGGAGTTACAAAGGAAAACACAAAAGACGTTGATTGCTGTTTGTATACACCATAATACTGTGTATAAAATGACTATGGTACTTACACTAACTGCTCATACACATTGTCTCCAGAAAAGAATAAAATACATTTAGTAGCAGATTATGTATTATTTATACAGACGTTTGCTTTTCTTTCTTTTCCACAATTATTGCAGGGCAAGAGAAAGGAACAAGCAGTGAAGGGAGGGGGGAAAAAACAGGGCAGAGAGGGGGTTAAATAAATAGGACAGAGGGAGAGAAAGGAGCAGTTCAGGGAAAACCAGCAGTAAGGGTTAACAGAAGTCTGCAGGGAAGGACTGAGAGAGACATCACAGACATGCCCACTCCTTCCTCACTGGCTGCTGCAGTGTAGCTTATACAGAAAGAGCCCTCAGCTGCAGCTCAGATACTGAAGAGTCTGAGACACGAAGTTGCAAGGGATGAGAACAGTTTTCAAGCTAAAGGTCCCCATACATGGATAGATCCGCTCGTTTGGCGATGTCGCCAAACGAGCGGATCTCCCTCCGATATGCCCACCTTGAGGTGGGCAATATCGGGCAGATCCGATCGTGGGCCCTAGGGCCCAACGATCGGATCCTAGCATTCTCAAACGGGCGGTCGGATCGCGGGACCGCATCAACGAACAGATGCGGCCGCGATCCGACGGGATTTTTAAACCCATCCGATCGAGATCTGGCCGACTTTCGGCCAGATCTCGACCGGGGAAGCCCGTCGGGGGCCCCCATACACGGGCCAATAAGCTGCCGACACAGTCTGTCGGCAGCTTTTATCGGCCCGTGTATGGCCACCTTAATACAGACGTTTTTTGATGCAAAAGGTATTAAAATAAAAACACTTTCTTCTATTTTACATTATTTGAAATGGTTTGATGCATTGTGAAGATTTATGCTATATGTCCCCTTTAAGTTAACTTTTAGTATGTTATAGAATGGCTAATATGATTTACCTTTTCCTTCTGACTCTTTCCAGCTTTCATATAGTAACTCAAAGGTAAACAACCCCTTTAAAACATCCCATGTGTCATTGCCCTTAGTGTTTTAGCTGTAAATTAGGAAAATAAAAATAATTATCAAGAGGGTGGAAATGGATGCAGAAAAGTTATGCAAATAAAAAAAGCTGAGTACATTAAAAAGGGAAGGAAAGGAGAGGAACAAATATAGGGCAGTGGATGGAAGATCAGAAGATAAGTGATTGAGGGTAAAAGTGGACAGATTAACAGAAGTGGAATGGGAGGCAAAAGGGACTCAGAGAGGAACATATAGAGAGGAAATACAGTAGGAGCAGAAAGGGAAGTAGTACTAGAAAAGAAGAATTCCTACCATACTTACCGTAATTCTCTTTTCCTGGCCACTCTCCATATTAGCATTACATACGGGGGATTCCCCGTCCCCGCCCCCTGACCAGATAGTCCCTCCCTCCTAAGCCTTTAAAAGGTACCCCTGGAGCACACTCACCTTGTCTAATAAAAAGCATCTGTACTCACAAAAAGGGGTGGGAAATGCTAATATGGAGAGTGGCCAGGAAAAGAGAATTACGGTAAGTATGGTAGGAATTCTTCTTTTTCCTGGCCACTCCATATTAGCATTACATACGGATGTATATAGCCATGTCCCTTAAGCAAGGGGTGGGTAAAAAAAAATGAGAAGTAAAATTTCCACTAATATGCAAGGGTTTTATTGAGTCGTAAAGGCCAAGTGAGCTCCAGTAGCAAAGGAATGATTGCTCGAGGAGGACATATCCAGCCTGTAATGTTTCACAAAGGTTCGTGCCGAAGCCCAGGAGGCCACCTCACAGATGTGTGGGGTAGGAACATCTGCCAATGCTGCCCAGGATGTTGACACAGCCCTAGTAGAGTGGGCTCTTAAACCCTCCGGAGCTAGCTTGCCCTGTATTTCATAGGCCTTGGAAATACACAAGGAAATCCATCTACTGATGGTAGAAGAGGCAGCGGCCTGCCCCCTTCTACTCCCAGCTGGAATAACAAAAAGAGTATCTGACTTTCTGAAGGCAGCCGAAACTTCCAGATAACGTCTTAGGCAGATGACTGGGTCTATCTTCCTTAATTCCTCTGAGTTTTCCAAATTCTCCGGAAAAATGGGAAGAGTCACCTCTTTTCTCAGATGAAATGTGGAGACTACCTTCGGCAAGAAGGATCTTGTAGGTTTTAAAGAAACCCTGTCATGAAAAAAGGAGATATGTCCTTGGGCGCAACTCTCCTATTCTGCAAGCTGAGGCGATGGCCAGCAGGAATAGAGTCTTAAGAGTGAGTAGCCATGTAGATATTGATTCCAAGGGATCAAACGGTGTTGTTGATAGAGATTTTAGGACTAAAGGAAGACTCCATGCCGGAGGAGATTTGGTGACAGGAGGTCGTATCTTTAAGACTGCCTTGAAAAATCTTTGTACTGTCGGGTCTGCAGACCAAGTGGATCCAGATAGAGCTGACAGAGCTGAGGCATGCACCCTAAGGGTCCTATATTGTAGGCCCTTGTCCAGACCTGACTGTAGGAATCCTAAGACTTGAGGAAGAGAGATGTTATCCGAGATATATTCACTGTGTGAGCGCCAGAGCATAAATCTTTCCCATATCCTGTAGTATGTGCGAGATGTTGAAGACTTCCTTGCTTTGAGTAAGGTGTCTACCACCTCCCTGGGGAGGCCTAGTGTGGCCAATCTCTTGCGCTCAACCTCCAAGCCTGTAGGGATAGGGCTGCTGGGTTCGGATGCAGAATAGGGCCCTGGCTGAGCAAGTCCTTCCTCATTGGTAGTGGCCAAGGAGGAGTTGTTGACAACTTTAGGAGCAGGGGATACCAAGGCCTGCGTGGCCAGTTTGGTGCAATCAGAATCAGATCTCCTCTCTCCTGAATGAGCTTTTGAAGAACTCTCAGTATTAGAGGGAATGGAGGAAATGCATACGCCAGCTTGAAGGACCATGTCTGCAGTAGAGCATCTGATCCTACTGCTGTCTGGCAATATCTCCTCGAGAAGAACCTCGGGACTTTTGCATTGAGGTGAGAGGCTAGGAGGTCGCACTCTGGTAGACCCCAATTTCCCACTATGCTCTGAAAAACCTCTCTGTTCAATGCCCATTCGTGGCTTGAGATGCTGTTTCGGCTCAGGAAGTCTGCCTCCTGATTCCTTACCCCTGGGAGGTGTTCCGCCGTCAGAGCAGACAAGTTGCTCTCTGCCCACTGGATTATAGGCTGAACCTCCTGAAAAAGAGATTTGCTCCTTGTTCCTCCCTGCTTCTTGATATAGGCCACCGCACTTGTATTGTCCGTGAGGATCTTCACTGATGATCCCTTTAGGACTCTGGCGAAAGAGAATAGAGCTAGTTTTGCCGCTCGTATCTCTAAGATATTCGAGGGGACATTGGTTTGAAGAGACGGCCAAAGCCCCTGTGCCCATTCTGGTCCCAACCGGGCTCCCCAACCCCGGGATGATGCGTCCGTAGTCAGAATCTTCCATTGAGGTTGTGACAGTTGAAACCCTCTCGCTAGGTTTCTTTCCGAAGTCCACCAGTGTAGGGAATTCTTGAATGATTGGGAGAGGTAAATCCATTGCTCCCAGTCCTTCTGTTCCCTGTTCCATTGCTCTAGAAATAAGGCCTGGGCTGGACGCATGTGCCACCTTGCCCATCTTGTGACTGGTATGGTAGAAGTCATGGATCCCAACAAAGACATTAGATCCCTGGCCGACAACCTGTCCTTCGAAAGAGTCTCTGAGGCTAAGTTGACCAGACTCGAGATCTTTTGGGGAGGAAGTGAGACTAAATCCTCCAATGTGTTGAACCAGGCTCCTAGATAGACCAGGGACTGGGATGGGACTAGTTGGCTCTTCTCCCAATTTATAATCCATCCGTGGGATCTCAGATAGGAAAGGACTCGATCTCTGTCCTTGATCAGAGTTTTCTCCTCTTTGGCTGATATTAGGATATCGTCCAGGTAGTGCCAGATCGATATTCCCTCCAATCTTAGTTGGGCAATGAGGGTGACCAGAATCTTGGAAAAAACTCTCGGGGCCGTGGACAGGCCGAACGGAAGGCATCTGAACTGGAAATGTCTTCCCCCAATGGCAAAGCGAAGGAAGCACTGATGGGAACTTGCAATGGGAATATGCAGGTAGGCATCTCTCAGATCGATGGAGAGGAGCCAGTCTCCTGGAAGGACCGCTGAAATGATGGAAAAGATGGATTCCATCTTGAACTTCTGGATCCTCAAGTATCTGTTTACTACCTTGAGGTCTAGAATAGGCCTCCATCCTCCAGATATCTTCCTTACTAGGAACAGTGTTGAATAATATCCCTTGTTCCTTTGTTCCTGTGGGACTGGTAATATGGCATGCTCCCTTAAAAGCCACTGCAGATAGTGGTCTATGGCTCTTCTTTTTTCCCCCTCTTTCGGAAATGTTGAAGTTACAAACTGATTCCCCGTAGGAACCCTGAGGAATTCGAGACGGTATCCTCTCGACAGGATATCCAACACCCATTGGTCTGTGATGGAAGATCGCCATTGTTCTTGAAAAAGCTGTAGTCTGGCCCCTACTCCAATGGTATCCGACGGATAGTCAGGAGGATTTCTTGCTAGGTTGTGCCTGTCTGGATCTATCGTTTCCCTGAAAAGAGGACTGTCCTCTTTTCCACTGAAAAGGTCTGAACCCCTCTGCAGAAGACCTGTTTTGCTGGTGTCCGCCCCTGAATCTTCCTGAGCCGCGAAAAAAGGAAGATTTGAAGTGCACGGGTTTTTTATCTTTCTTTTCCTGAGGCAAGAATTGGCTTTTTCCCCCCGAGGCCTTGGTTATGACATCATCTAGCCTGGGGCCAAAGAGTCGTCCCCCTTCAAAGGGTAAGGTGCAAAGACTCATCTTTGAAGAGACGTCAGCTGACCAGGTTCTGAGCCAGAGGGCTCTTCGTGCTGCAACCGCAAGGGACATAGATCGGGCTGCAAGTCTAGTCAGGTCTATTGCCCCCTCAGAGATGTATCCGGTCGCCAACTTGAGTTCTGCAAGGCTAGAAGAAATTTCTTGTTTGTCGGCGCCCTCCGAAAGGGCTTTGTCAATGCTTTCTATCCAAAAGGACATAGCTTTGGCCACCGAAATGAGGGCCACTGCTGGCTTACATGCCGCTCCGGCCACCTGAAAGCTCTTCCTGAGGTCTGATTCTGCCTTTCGATCCATAGGATCCCTCAATGCTGAACTGTCATCTATTGGTAGGGTAGTCCTCTTTGCCAAATGGATAACCGCCGGGTCTACGGCAGGGGCAGCGATCCAATCCTTGACATCTGATTCCTTAAAAGGATAAAGTTTAGAAAATCTCGTACCCTGAGATAGAAATGACACTTTTTTGGCTGACTTTTTCCACTCCGTCTTTATGAGGTCCGAGACCTCTTGGAAGAGAGGAAAAGTCTGACGGCTCTTAGAGGGGTTTGGAAGCACCTTGAGAGATACTGTACCCTCTGGATCCTCTTCTGCTCCCAGGGTCAATTTAACTGCCTTTATGAGAGGAGAAACCAAGGATAAGTCAAAGGAGCCGCTGGACCCCTCAGAGTCCTCATCTGAATCGATGTAAGAATTTGAAAATCTCTCTTGTTGCGATTCCTCCTCGGAGGAGGCTTCCGCTGTGTCCCAGACTGCATCCCTGGACGGAGAGTTCTCCTGGCTATCTTCCCAAACCTCCGTAACTCTGGTTGAAGGAGGAAAGGCTGAACTGCAGAAATCCTTCCAGCAGGTGCTGCAGAATTTTTTGCCCGGAAGAGGAGGGTTGAAACATCCCATGCATTCTGGATGGTGAGAGGAGACAGCAGCGGCTTTGCGTTTTCTAGAAGTCCTTTCTTCAGGCAAGCTGAGGAAGAGAGAGAGAGGACAGCTAATTAGAAAAGGAGAGAGAGACAAGAAAGATAGAAACAACCCAATTGAGGGACCTACCTAGCTTGGGGGGCAGAGGCATTGGAGGCTGAGGAGTCCATGAAGCAAGAAAGACAAAGCCTAGCAGGAGAAGAGAGCATGAAAAAATGCACATGCTTAAGGGCTAAGGATGCCACCATAAAAGAATCTTACCTGTAAGGCTGAGGGGAGAAAAGAAGCACGAACCTTTCCTTGGAAGGCAGAGGGTGGAAGTGAGCAGCACGAGCGCTGCCTTGTCAGGGCCTTTTATACTGCCGGCCCTCTAAAATCCGCCCCTCCAAAAAAAAGCATGGCCGCCTGGAGAGTGCGCCAAGCACAAAATGGCCGCCGCCAGTGCGAGGATGCGCACAGGGAGAGCGCGCTAGGCGCTAATGAGGAGGCGATGCAATCGTATCGACCGCATTGGCCTCTGAAACCCCCTGTGTACCGGAGCGGTCGTCTCCTCCCCATACGAAAGAAAAGATCCGCAGCATGCCAACCACAAGATGGCCGCTGGACAGGAAGTTGACTGAGACAGGAAATAGCACGCGTCTCAGTAGTAAGAGAAAAGGAAAAGGAACTCCTCGTGACACAGGCAACTTTGAAGAGTTACCTCCATGTCACACCTCTCTCAGCAGGAAAAGCAGAGTCGTGCTGTGGTAAGAATGTCCCTCCTGCTTAGGCCTTACACACAGACGTTTAAAACGAATGGGGGGAAGGCATAGCACTCTGCCCAAATTCACCTGTAAAGCTCGAGGGCTTAGGGAATGAACCCAACCAGGAGAAAACCCTCAGGTCAGAAGAAGAGTGAGGACAGAAAGAAAAAAGACAAGGTGAGTGTGCTCCAGGGGTACCTTTTAAAGGCTTAGGAGGGAGGGACTATCTGGTCAGGGGGCGGGGACGGGGAATCCCCCGTATGTAATGCTAATATGGAGTGGCCAGGAAATAAGAATGGAATATGTTAAAAAAACTTAGAGAATACTATGGGGCAAATTCACTAAGCGCCGAACGCTAGCGTTACTTCGCTAGCGTTTGTCATTTTCGTTACTGCGCAAATTCACTAACGAACGCTGGCATAGTTTCGCTAGTGTTACTTTGCACCCTTACGCCTGGCGAAGTTTCGCTAGCGACGTTACTACGCAAATTCACTAACGCACGCAGTGTACTGAACGCTACCTTTTACGCTAGACTTCCTTCGCCACCTCAGACCTGGCGAAGCGCAATAGAGTAGATAGGGATTGTTTCAAAAAAAGTCAAAAATTTTTCTAAGTCCCAAAAAACGCTGGCGTGTTTTCTACATTATGGGTGATAGGCTGAAAAAGATTGAAAATTTTTTAGGGGCTCCCCTCCTTCCCCCCTACATTTCCTGACTCATGGCAACTTACCTAGACAGTGGGCACATGTGTAGGGCAAAATAAAATTTTTATTTGATGATTTGAAGGTTTTCTAGCCATTTGTAGTGCTGATAAGTATTCCTCCATTGAAATTTGAATTTCGCGCTGTATGCAAATTAGCCTTCGCTAGCGTAACTTCGCTTTACTTAGCGAATCAACGCTAGTGCAACTTCGCAACCTTACGCTACCCCTGAGCGCAACTTCGGATTTTAGTGAATTTGCGGAGCGCTGGCGAAACTACGCCTGGCGAAGTGCGGCGAAGTGCGGCAAAGTTGCGCCTGGCGCAACTTCGAATCTTAGTGAATTTGCCCCTATGTGTTAGGATGACACCCTCCTGTCAGGCAGCTCATAATGACATCACCATCTTATCAGGCAGCTCATAGTAACATCACCATCCTACCAGGCAGAACATAAATGAGATCATGCTGGGAGGCAGACAACTTACTATTTTAGCATTAAGAACACAATACAATCACTTTTACAGCACATTTATTGCACAAATATACAAAAAGTATAGTTGGGAAGCAGATTTGTTTTGAGCTATGTAATGTTTCTGATTGTGAGGTTTAAACTGTTCATAAAGACACAGGAGATATTCTTGTTGTAAGGGATCTGTATTTCTATCAGTCCAGCAAAACTTAAGATGGCCGCAGGACCTCGCACATCAACAAGTTACACACTGTTATGTATAAAGCATTATCATGTTATAGTGACACCTAGTGTGCGCCACATTATATTACATCTCCCTTCTTTTAACCCTATAAGTGCCAGCAGAATTTCACAAATTGGTTACGCGAAATGCCAACCGTTTTTGAAACATTTTGTGCTCTCTCACTTTAGGGGCATTTTCTGAGGGGAAACCTATAGTTTACCTAGGAAAACTATACATTGTTTTTTTCGGTAGAAACTGAGCTTTCTAAATCTGCCTGAGTTTTCATGTATTTCCACCTGTGCAAAAAAATTTATAGTGCTAAATACCAAAAAAAATGAAAAATTACCATTTTTCATCGTATATCAATTTATACCAGAAAAATATTTCATTTTACGGATGAAAATCCAACTGATTTGGAAAGCCTTATGTCTCTCGAACGTGCCAATACCAGATATGTATAGTTTTAGGGAGATTTAGGACTTCTGTACCTCAAAAACTCCCGGCAGTATATTACCGAATTTTGAAAGCACTAAGGCAGAAAACGGCATGCTTTAGATTCCAAGGCAAAAAATCCTGAAACCGTAGGTTTACCCCAGAAAACCATACATTTTTGAAAAGTACACATTCTGCCGATTACAAAATGGGTAACTATGTCTCTCTACTCCCAACTACCAAACATAAAAGCTTGTCTGAACATAGCAGTTTTTCAAAAAAAATTCAAAATTCTGAAAAATCATTTCAAAGGTTTTATTTTGCTGCTCCGCCTATCCCACACTATATTAGGTACCAAGAAAAAGCACCTGAAATATGATTGCCAGGGGTCCACTGAACAGTTTGATACCCATTATGCATAGGTTTACCAAAGTATCTGGCATTTAGAGACACCAATATGAAGTTAGCACATCCAAATTGATCAGGACTTTACTTCAGCTACTGAGAAATCAACACATTGACTGCATTTTTTGTGGGGTAAAAACACAGAAATATATGTTTACCCCCCCAAACCCATATATTTTTGGAAAGTACACATTCTACAGAATCTAAAATGGGTACCCATGCCTTTCTGCTCCAAACTACTGAGTCGCAAGGCTTTCCCAAAATTGTCGGTTTTGGTGAAATATGTGAAAATTGCCTCAAACCTTCAACTTCCCAGCACCATATCACCCATGTATCATTATGTACTAAGAAAAAGCACCCTAAATATGATTGCCAGGGTTCCTCCAAACAGTTTGGTGGCCATTGTTCATAGGTTTACCAAAGTATCTGGCATTTAGAGGCCCCAAAATGAAGTTAGCGCATACAAACAGTCCCGTGGGTAACTTCAGCTAATGAAAAATCAACACATTGACTGCATTTTTGTGGGGTAAAAACACAGAAATATATGTTTACCCCCAAAACCCATATATTTTTGGAAAGTACACATTCTACCAAATCTAAAATGGGTACCCATGCCTTTCTGGTCCAAACTACTGAGTCGCAAGGATTTCCCACAATTGTCTGTTTTGGTGAAATATCTGAAAATTGCCTCAATACCCATGCCTTTCTGCTCCAAACTACTGAGTCGCAAGGATTTCCCACAATTGTCGGTTTTGGTGAAATATCTGAAAATTGCCTCAAAGCTTCAACTTCTCAGCACCATATCACCCATGTATCGTTACGCACCAAGAAAAAGCACCCTAAATATGATTGCCAGGGTTCCTCCAAACAGTTTGGTGGCCATTGTTCATAGGTTTACCAAAGTATCTGGCATTTAGAGGCCTCAAAATGAAGTTAGCGCAGACAAATAGTCCTGTGGGTAACCATCTAATGAGAAATCAACACATTGACTGCATTTTTGTGGGGTAAAAACACAGAAATATATGTTTACCCCTCAAACCCATATATTTTTGGAAAGTACACATTCTACTGAATCTAAAATGGGTACCCATGCCTTTCTGCTCCAAACTACTGAGTCGCAAGGCTTTCCCAAAGTTGTCGGTTTTGGTGAAATATCTGAAAATTGCCTCAAAGCTTCAACTTCCCAGCACCATATCACCCTCACCCATGTATCATTACGTACTAAGAAAAAGCACCCTAAATATGATTGCCAGGGTTCCTCTGAACATTTTGGTGGCCATTGTTCATAAGTTTACCAAAGTATCTGGCATTTAGAGGCCCCAAAATGAAGTTAGCGCATACAAACCGTTCCGTGGGTAACTTCAGCTAATGAAAAATCAACACATTGACTGCATTTTTGTGGGGTAAAAACACAGAAATATATGTTTACCCCTCAAACCCATATATTTTTGGAAAGTACACATTCTACCAAATCTAAAATGGGTACCCATACCTTTCTGCTCCAAACTACTGAGTCGCAAGGCTTTCCCACAATTGTCGGTTTTTGTGAAATATCTGAAAATTGCCTCAAAGCTTCAACTTCTCAGCACCATATCACCCATGTATCGTTATGCACCAAGAAAAAGCACCCTAAATATGATTGCCAGGGTTCCTCTGAACAGTTTGGTGGCCATTGTTCATAGGTTTACCAAAGTATCTGGCATTTAGAGGCCTCAAAATGAAGTTACTGAGTCCCAAGGCTTTCCCAAAGTTGTCGGTTTTGGTGAAATATCTGAAAATTGCCTCAATGCTTCAACTTTCCAGCATCATATCACCCATGTATCATTATGTATCACAAAAAAGCACCCAAATTGTGATTGCCAGGGGTCCTCCAAACAGTTTGGTGCCCACTGTGCATAGGTTTACCACAGTATATGGCATTTAGAGGCCCCAAAATGAAGTTAGCACATACAAATTGTCCTGTGGGTAACTTCAGCTAATGAAAAATCAGCACATTGACTGCATTTTTGTGGGGTAAAAACACAGAAATATATGTTTACCCCCCAAACCCATACATTTTTGGAAAGTACACATTCTACAGAATCTAAAATGGGTACCCATGCCTTTCTGCTCCAAACTACTGAGTCGCAAGGCTTTGCCAAATTTGGCGGTTTTGGTGAAATATCTGAAAATTGCCTCAAAGCTTCAACTTTCCAGCATCGTATTGTCCATGTATCATTACCAGCATAAAGCATCCTAAATATAAACATAGGGGTCTACTAAATAGTTTGATGCCCAATGTGCATAGATATACCAAACTATGTGGCGCACAGAGACCCCCAAATGACAATAGTGTATATACATTTTCACGGCTGACGCGCTGGCTGCTGCAATATAAGCACCTGGTGTGTGTATTATGCGATATTAGACCCCCCTAACAGTACAGAGACCCCAGAAAACCATATATTTTCAGAAAGTACACATTCTGACGAATCCAATATGGGTAAATAAGTGTTTCTACTACAAACTGCCAAACTGCAAAGCAATGCTGAACATAACGGTTTTTATCAAATTTCTGAAAATCGTCACAAAGCTTGAATTTTACCCCATTATATGCTCCACGTTTCGTAATGTATCAGCATAAAACATCCTAAATATGAACGCCAGAGGTCTACTGAACACTTTGATGCTCAATATGCATAGATATACCAAACTATGTGACGCACAGAGACCACCAAATGACAATAGTGTATATACATTTTCACAGCTGACGCGCTGGCTGTTGCAATATAAGCACCTGGTGTGTGTATTATACGACATTAGACCCCCCCTAACAGTACAGAGACCCCAGAAAACCATATATTTTCAGAAAGTACACATTCTGACGAATCCAATATGGGTAAATAAGTGTTTCTACTACAAACTGCCAAACTGCAAAGCAATGCTGAACATAACGTTTTTTTATCAAATTTCTGAAAATCGTCAGAAAGCTTGAATTTTACCCCATTATATGCCCCACATTTCGTAACATATCAGCATAAAACATCCTAAATATGAACGCCAGGGGTCTACTGAACACTTTGATGCTCAATATGCATAGATATACCAAACTATGTGGCGCACAGAGACCACCAAATGACAATAGTGTATATACATTTTCACAGCTGACGCGCTGGCTGCTACAATATAAGCACCTGGTGTGTGTATTATGCGACATTAGACCCCCCTAACAGTACAGAGACCCAAGAAAACCATATATTTTCAGAAAGTATACATTCTGACGAATCCAATATGGGTAAATATGTGTTTCTACTGCAAACTGCCAAACTGCACAGCAATGCTGAACATAATGGTTTTTATAAAATTTCTGAAAATCGTCACAAAGCTTGAATTTTACCCCAATATATGCCCCACATTTCGTAACGTATCAGCATAAAACATCCTAAATATGAACGCCAGGGGTCTACTGAACACTTTGATGCCCAATATGCATAGATATACCAAACTATGTGGCGCACAGAGACCCCCAAATCGATATATAGTAGATAAAATTTACAAGGCAAAACAAAATAAGGCAGTAAAGAGTGAAATGAAAAAAAATCCAATAAAACCACAAAAATCAATGTTTTTTTCCAGACTAGTGTTATCGGCCGTCAGAATCACAGTTTGAATATTTTAGCTGGGCCAAACAGGTTATACGGTTAGAAACAAGTGAACACAACATATGCAGAGCTGAAAATGCAATAAAATGGCTAAAAATTCAATAAAATGGCTAAAAATGCACCAAAATACCCAAAATTGCAATATAATCACCGAAATAACATACAAAAGATATTGCACAGTACGGTTAGCGCATACGCTATTCGTAATGGCAATAAAACATTTTTTTCAGCCAAAAAAAGAGACGATGCGATAAGAAAAAAAAAAAAAAAGCCACAATGCCATGTATGTGCGTGTGCGTGTGTACAAATGGTAAATTACATGTTATGTGCGCGTGTGTGCGTGTGCACATGTGTGTAAGTGCAGTGAGTGTAAGTGACCCCCCCAATCCCCAAAAATGTATGTGTAAGTGTGTGTAAGTGAGAATCTAAGTGTGTATTACTGTAATAAGTGTGTGTCGGTGTGTTTGTGTGTGTAATTGTTGCACTAACCTGAAAAAGTCGCTGAAGAGTATTGCACACGATGTGGAGGGGTCCCAGGAAGACATCTGCGACGTTCTGCGTGTTCCTGTGCTGTGGGGGCGGAGATCGACGGCGCAGTGCAGGCTGCAGCAGCAGGACACGTAAGTAACACGTGCCTGCTACTGCTTTTGGGCCCCTGGGCGATCGCGCCCCAGGGGCCACTCGATCCCCTGCTCTGCTCGTTGCCTAGGGGCAGGGGATCGAAGCGGAACGGAGCGAGCGGCTCTAACAGCCGCTCCTCCGCTCCACAACCCGGAAGTGCTGCAGAGCGTAGAATCTACGTTCTGTGGCATTTCAAGTTACTTTTCCACAGAACGTAGATTCTACGTTCTGTGGCACTTAAAGGGTTAAAGAACATAACCATGAAAGTATTAAAGCATAGATAAACATTAATGAAAATGTAAATAAGCATAATTATAAGTTCAGTCGTTGGGGTGGCTTCACCATTCGACCACATCTTGTAGTTTTCATGTTTCTGTTCTGTGGTTGTGCTCCTGCACCAGCATTTGTCGACTCAGTGTCTGATGAAGGAACTTGCGAACTATGGTGCAGTTCAGGCTGCTCCACTGGTGCATTTTCACTTACTTCAAAATCATTATCTAAACTGTTTGTAGATAGTGGTGCACATTTTTTGATCAAATGTCTACGGTTCCTTCTGTATACACCACCATCATCAGTTTCTACCAGGTATGATCTTGGTGTTTGTAACTTAGAAGCCACATGTCCTGGTTGCCATTTTCCTCCAGGCTTTTGCATCATGACCCGATCTCCCTCCTGCAGGACAGATAATGGCGTAGCACCTCTGTTGTAGTATCTGGATTGTCTTTGTTGTTTATTCTGCAGTTTTGTGCTCACAAGAGCTGATGGTATAATCTGTGGTAGTAACTGATTGTGTGTCATGGGTAGTATGGAGCGCAGATGGCGGCTCATTAGTAGTTGAGCTGGTGACCCAATTCCATCAATTGGTGTGTTTCTGTATTCCAGTATGGCAATGTAGGGATCTCCACCACTTTGTTTTGCCTTCGAGAGCAGATGCTTAACAGTCTGAACTGTTTTCTCAATCTATCCATTTGATTGTGGATAGTTTGGACTAGAAGTTGTGTGCTGAAAGTCATAGGCTTTAGTGAATCGTGCAAATTCTGCTGATGCAAACTGGGGGCCATTATCTGACACAAACTCATCTGGAATTCCATGTCTGGCAAATGTTGCTTTTAGTTTTTCTATGACATTAGAAGTAGAAGTGTTTTTCAAACATTCTAGTTCAAAGAATCGACTGTTATAATTCACTGCAAGAATATAGTTTGCATTGTCTAACACAAATAGATCTGAAGCCACTTTTTGCCATGGTCTTGATGGCACACCATGAGGAATCATTGGTTCTTTGCTGTTTGCTTCACGATGTTGTAAACAAAGTGGACATGTTAGTACAATGTTTTCTATTTGTGCATTCATACCTGGCCAGTAGAATATATCCCGTGCTCTGTTTTTACATTTTTCAGCTCCCATGTGTCCTTGATGTATTTGTTTAATCAGTTCTGTTCTCATAGATTTTGGTACTACCAGCCTGTTTGCAGATGATGTTGTCCATAAGAACCAGTTCTTCGTGGAAATTCCAAAACTCAGCTGCTGCTGGAGGACAGGCATGTTTTGACCTTGGCCATCCATTTAATATGACTTTCCTCACTGCTGCTAGTTGAGGGTCCTCCGCAGTTGCACTTCTGAGCTGTTTCATTTTCTGGTCTGAAATGGGAAGGCTTGACATAACTAAATGTACTTGTGTTTCAAAAACCTCTTCTGTAGAACTTTTTTCTTGAAGGGGTAATCTGCTTAGGGTATCTGCAACAGGAATCATGTTTCCTGGTTTGTATATCACCTGAATGTTATACTTTTGCAGGCGCAACATCATCCTTTGTAGCCTGGCTGGGGCAGATGCAAGGCTTTTTTTCATGATTATTTCCAAAGGCTTGTGATCTGATTCCACAGTCACTTTCCGACCATAGATATACTGATGAAAACGTTCACATCCAAATACAATTGCATACATCTCCTTTTCTATTTGGGCATAATTCACTTCTGTGTCTGTGAGTGACTTGGATGCAAAGACAACAGGTTTCCCTTCCTGCAGCAGTACTGCTCCAAGGCCTTGTTTGGATGCATCCACTTGAACTGTTACCTCCGTTTTAGTGTCATAATATATTAAAGTTCCAGCATTGGATATGACCTGTTTCATTTTGTTAAATGCCTTATTCTGCTGAGATCCCCATTGAAAATCAGAGTGTTTCTTTAAAAGTTCTCTTAGGGGTGACAGAACATCAGCAAGGAGTGGAGTGAATTTTGCCAGGTAATTAGCAAGTCCTAAAACCGTTTCAAGCTCTAACTGACTGGTCTCATATTAGCTATTGCTGCAATTTTGTTTGGATCAGGTTTTAGGCCTTCCACTGACAGGATATGGCCGAAGTATTTTACTTCCTTGTTTCTCAGAGTACATTTGTCCACATTGAATTTAACTCCCCTTTCCCTGGACCTCTGAAGCATGGCTTTTAAGTTGGAATCATGTTCTTCCAGAGTTTTACCATAAACCAGAAGGTCATGCACATAAGCAGCAACACCCTGAAGATCTGCATATGTTTCATCAACTTTTCTTTGGAAAACTTCCTGAGCAGAGTGAATACCAAAAGGAAGACGTGTAAAGCGGTACCTTCCTTGTGGTGTGTTAAATGTTGTTAACATAGAGCTATCCTGGTCTAATTTTATTTGCCAGTATCGTGACCTGGCATCTAGGACACTGAAATACTTTGCTCCTGCTAGTCTGCTTGTAATGTCTTCTAGAGTAGGCATTTGATAGTGCTCTCGTTTCACTGCTTTGTTTAGGTCTCGGGGATCTAGACAAATCCGTAGTTCTCCTGTGCGAGGTTTTTCTACCATGACCATTGAATTTACCCATTCAGTGGGCTCATCAACTTTAACAATGACACCCAGTTTTTGCATTCTGTCAATCTCTTTGGAAAGTCTTTCCTTAAGGGCCACTGGGACTCTGCGAGGAGCATATACAGTTGGACTGATTGTTTTATCCACCTGAATTTTGTACTCCCCAGGAAAATGTCCAAGTCCATGGAAGACATCTTTGTATTCGTTAAGAATATCACAACAATTTTTATCAGGTGTCCCTGTATTCTGTGAATCTACCACAGACATTACCAGTTGAATTAGCTTTAAATCCAGACAGGCCCTGAGCCCCAAAACAGCATTAGCCATAGTCTTGACAACATAAAATTACAGTGTCTGTTTATTATCTTTATAGTTACAGTCCAAAGTGCAAATACCTTTCACATCTAGTTGTTCTCCACCATATCCATACAGCTTGTGATTGTTTTTTCTGAGTGGTTCTGAAAACCTGTTCTGCTGAAATATATTTAAAGGTATGACATTTACTTGTGCACCTGTATCCAGTTTGAATTTTACCAGTGAATGTTTGCTTCCTACTCCTATTTCAGTGCAAACCTGGTCAGGATGATCTTTTGCAATTGCATTTATGAATGCAGATCGGCTAGTTGTAGTTACCATTTCTATGGATAAGTCACATGAATCATCATTTGAAACTACATCAATGTCCTGCACATCCCGTGTTTTACACATTCTGGCAAAGTGATTTTTCTTTTTACATCTGTGGCATGTCTGGCCTTTTGCAGGACAATTTTGCACTGTGTGTGATCTCCCACATCTGCTGCATTTATTTTGTGAGTTTCTTTCTGCACTTTTATTTGTATGTGACTGTTTGTAGGTATTGGGAGTTTTGCTCACATTATGTACTTTATCTGAGGCTGTCATTACTTTTAGTTGTGCCTGTGCTGCTTCATAAGATCTCGCAATATCAATTGCTTTGCTTAGATTAAGATCAGCACCTTGATTTATTAATTTCTCTTGTACTTTTGGAGAATTTGTGCCAAATACAATCCTGTCACGAATCATTTCATCAGCATCAGTGAATGCACAGTCCCTGGCTAGCAATTTCAGATCTGTGACAAATTGCCCCACAGGTTCATTTGCATCTTGCACCCTTTTATAGAATTTATATCTTGCAAAGATTGGGTTTGCTTTTGGAGTTACATAATCAGTGTATCTTTTATAATAAGCGCCGAGCTGTTTGCTCTGCTCTGCAGACATGTCTCCCCATGAGTTGTATATGTCCCTTCCTTTCTCTCCAGCCCACAACAACAAATAACAGCATTTGTCTTCCTCTTCTTTTGCCTTGAGAGGACCCTTAAATATTAGTTCTGCATGCTGTTTAAACCTTTTCCATTCCTCTGAGAGATTAATGCTGTCCCAGTCCATGCTGGGTAGCTGTATACCTGCAAACTCCATGCTTTTCCTTATTGCAGTCTTCTCTCTGCTGTGTGTTCAGTGCTGTGGCCTGTAAAATCACCAGCTTCTGACACCATGTAATGTTTCTAATTGTGAGGTTTAAACTGTTCATAAAGACAC
This sequence comes from Xenopus laevis, assembly GCF_017654675.1. Classification (NCBI taxonomy): domain Eukaryota; kingdom Metazoa; phylum Chordata; class Amphibia; order Anura; family Pipidae; genus Xenopus; species Xenopus laevis. The sequence goes on from NC_054380.1 coordinate 62,199,385, forward strand.
AGGAGATATTCTTGTTGTAAGGGATCTGTATTTCTATCAGTCCAACAAAACTTAAGATGGCCGCAGGACCTCCCACATCAACAAGTTACACACTGTTATGTATAAAGCATTATCATGTTATAGCGACGCCTAGTGTGCGCCACATTATATTACAAGCTAGAAAGATAATTTGCAGCTCTCTGCCCTCAGAGCCTCCATGTTACATTAAGATGTCAGTGTAATTCACTAAAAAAAAACACAGCCTACACACACACCCACAGATTCCCTGCCTGTACCCAGATTACCACCTGTATGTGACTTTCTGTAGAGTTCTGTGCAGTCTCCTACATAAAACTTCTCACTAAAATTCTGCTTCTCTGCTGGAATCCAATCTCTTTTCAAATCACTTTCCCTCCAGACTTCAGCAGCCATGATACAGGAGCAGATGACATCACACACTCCATATCTGGCAGCTTCATTGAAAGCAATGCTAGAGTGTACTGACCAATCAACTGGGGGAGGTGTGTTTAGCCTTGGAGGAGGGTGTGGCTAAGTTGTTATCTGCCTGGTAGATAGAGCTGCCTTGAAGGCATCCTTCATTCCCTATTTTACTCCACTGCTAATAAAACATATTTTAAGCTGTCTCCCATAAATTGTCTTTTTTTTTTTTTTTTTAATTTTTTATTTATTTTAACAAATTTTTACAAATATAGTACAATACCACAAAAATAAACAGATAAACAGATATAAAAGAAAGAAAGAAAAAAAAATAGAATAGAGTAAAGTAAGAGTATATAAGAGTATATAGGAATATATAGGACCCTGGCTATCTCACAACTGGGTACATCTGGCATCCGCTGCCTCACCCGCAGACCATCTCTCAAACCTTTAGGGTTGCTTGGACCGATTACTACCTTTATTATTTTGGCTGCCTCCCTTACCCCCTCCCCAGTGCGTTCCTGTCTATACTACTGAAGAATCTCCCTTTATTCCTATTCTGATTAACATCCCTTTTAACTCGGTTTGTTTATATACCTAACCCATGGTCCCCAGATATCCCAGTATATGTTACTCTTATTGTGGATAATATATGTTATTTCTTCCATTTTTCTAGTGTGCTCTACCACCTGCTGCCATTCCATGCTACTTAATGGGCCCTTCTGCTTCCAATGTCTTGGGATTATTGACCTAGCCGCATCCAGCAGGTGTAAGGTAAGTGGGTCCCTTAATAAACCCTTTTTATCCATATCAAAGCTTAGCAAAATCAAGGGGGCATTATCCAACGACAGATTGGAGTTAGTTATTTCTTTTATTACTTTAAGGATTTTACCCCAATAATCTTGCAATTCTTTACACTTACACCATATATGCGTGTGTGTCCCCCTCTCCTTGCCGCATCTCCAACATAAATCTGTGAGTACGGGAAACATCTTATTCAGCCTAGTTGGAGTAAGGTGCCATCTAGTGATTATTTTGAAGTTCATTTCCCTCACTCTTACAGCTCTAGATGATTTATGGGCTTGTAACACGATCTTATTCCACATCTCAGAGGGGATCTTAATATCCAAGTCTTTTTCCCATTCCCTATGAGCTGTATCTTTGCCCAGAGAGATGTTTGATAGTAAGAGTTTATATGTAATTGATATTACTTTATTAGGGACCTCTTTACTTTCCAATGATTTTTCCCATTTGGTCAATTCTCTATCCCATTCTTCCTCTTTATATTTATAGGTATAATTTTGCAATTGGCGGTAGTTCCATACGTCTCTAACATGTTTTCCCCACTTCTTCTGAATTTCATTTAATGGAATCAATTTATTCTTTTCCAGGAAATCGCTAATTCTAGTTGGTCTCCCCTCGGATATCCGCCAATTCCCAAATGCACCACTCTCCAGGCTAGGTATAAAAGAAATGTTGTTTGTTAAGGGTTGTAGTATATAGGGCCTTTTAGTCAACTTCAACTTTGTTCTATTGCCGTACCAGATCCTAAGTGTGGGAGATATTAAAGGGTGGGCCTTCACCTTATCTGGTATGTCTTTGGACTCACACCATAAATAATTTAACAGAGGTATCCCTGCCCACTGATGTTCTATCACTGCCCACTCTTTCTTCCTTTCTTCACTTGCCCATTGTTTAATACGGGTTAAATGAATTGAAATATAATATAACCAGGCGTCTGGGATAGCTAACCCTCCTCGATGTAGTGGTAGTTTTAGTTGTTTATATTGAATCCTAGCCTGTTTGCCGTTCCAAATAAATTTTATAAATAAAGATTTAATTTTTTTAAAAAAAGCAGCTGGTAGACTGATTGGCAGAACCGTAATAAATCAGTTTAGGCATCAAGAACATTTTCAATGCTTGTACTCTACCCATCCATGATAAGTTTATTTTATTCCATTTATTAACCTTCTCCTGTAGTATTGACAATAAGGGGACGAAATTGCTATTATATAAATCAGACATATTTGGAGTTATATTAACACCCAAATATTTAATACTGCGGTTTGCCTTTTTAAAAGGAAAGTTTTCTGTTAGACTATCCATCATACTTTCTGGGGTGTTTATATTCAAAATGTTTGATAAATTGTCTTAATACTCTTTCTACTCATTTCAGCCTTGTGAACATTCTGTGTTAATATGCACCATATCCCACCTAGGAAAAACATTTTATCAACAGAACAACAGGATTTAAGTCAATAATGCAAAAAATTGCCACTGAATTGGGGGGGGGGGAAATAAGATTTCATTGTTTCCAAAATACATGTCTTATGCCATGTATTAACTATGGTTAAACACAAAAACAGCCATAATGCCATAATGCTATTTTTTTTTCTTTTTGCTTTGAAGTTTTGGCAAACTCTATAGCAAAGCGCTAACTACACAGGTCTGTCCTTCTAAATTGATGGATAGGAACTCCACAAATGGAAAACTACTTACTAATTACATAGACATACAAGTCAAGTTGCTCTAAAAAAGGGGCATTTACAAAGGACCCACAAAAACAAGCATGGCACCCTACCTAATTTCCCTTAAGCACAGAGACCCTGGATGGATTTGGCCCGGGGCACTGTATGTTGGGCAGAAAGCCCTGCAAGATGAAACTAAATGTACTTTTAAATTGAACTATAATACTTGAAAATATGTCAAACTTTGTTAGTTGTATTTGTATCAAATTTGGAAAACAAAAAATAGATTTTTTTTGCTGGATAGTGTTGTCTATTATAAAGCAAAATTTAAATTTTGAAAGAAATACTTTTTTTTTCAATTCCTTCTATTTGCTGCATGTTTTTGACTTTTCCTGCTGTTCACAATTATTTTAAACAGTATCTTAAAAATACATTTGTCACGCACGCCACCACAGACTCCCGTGACACAGCATGCAACTGTAAAGGCACACGCAGTTCCTTGCTAACCTGTGCAGAACTCACACGCAGTCACACCCAAACAGTCCCAACATGCCAAAACTTCAAAGCTGCCACCACCGTGCTTAAGGGCTGCAAGCACCCGACTCTAGACACTCTGACACTTACTAGAGGCTTATCCCACTATACTTTTCCAGCAGACAGGTTAAGGCAATCAACAGTCAACACAAAACTCCTACACCCGCAGATAAAGGATAAAACATGCACAACTTTCCTTCTAACTAGCAAGAGGGGTTCACATACATTTGACATACACACTTCTCTTCAGGTCAAAGGTTCGTTTGCAGCAGCAAAGACAAACTCTTTTAAATTGTAGATTTAATAGTCCAAAGTGGACAGTGCATAACATATAAAAAGATCAGATACAACTAGATGGTGTCGTTTCTGAAGAAACCACAAGATGTTGGCTTTGAAACGCAAGAGGTGTTGGGGCCAGTCACCCCTGGTGCATAGAGAGTACACAAAGTTGGTAGAATCTGGTTTAAAACGGTGAAAATTGAAGCAGATCAAATTGTACCATTAAAATCAATCCAAAAACCTGATTGGCTGTTTTTGGCTCCACCCACTTTTAAAATTTGAATCCCAGTCCCCCTGTGACCGACTGTGCCAAGTTTGATGTCCCTGCCATTAACTGTGAAAGAATGGCAGCAACTTATATATTGACATTGATTAGCAATAGGTAACATTTGATTGGCTGTTTTAAGCTCCACCCAGTTTTCCGAATTTTAACCCCAGTCACCCAGTCATGGTCTGTACCAAGTTTGGGGTCTCTGACTTTAAAACTGTGAGAATGGCAGTATTTGAAACTTTTACATTGAAGTCAATAGGTAAAATCTGATTGGCTGTTATTGGCTCCGCCCACTTTTCCTAAATTTTGACCACAGTCACCCAGTGAGTAATTGTGCTGAGTTTGGGACACTTGGCATTTACGCCGTAATAATAGCAGCAATTTGGCGTTTTTCATTCAGGTCAATGGCTGAAATCCGATTGGCTGTTGTTGCCCCGCCCCCTTTTTTTCCTAATTCTGAACCAGAGTCACCAAGTGACTAACACTTTAAGGTTTCGAAATCATGACATTTAACATGTGGAAATGGCAGCAATTTTATGTTTTTCTATTGAAAATCAATGAATGACATTTGATTGGTTGTTGGAGGCTCCACCCACTTTTCCTAACTTTGAAGTGCAAACACCCAGTGAGCACATTTGTGATATTCGAGGTCCATGACATCAATAACGTGCAAATGGCAGCAATTTTAATTTTTCCCATTTAAATCATCAAAGAAATCTGATTGGTTGTTTTTGGCTCCACCCACTTTTCCAAATTTTGATCCCGGTCCTCCAGTGACCAACTGAGCCAAGTTTGAGGACCCTCCCATGAACAATCTAAGAGCGGCGACAGCTTTAACTTTTCCCATTGAAACAAATGGCTAATATTTGATTGGCTGTGGTAGACTCCGCCCACTTTTCCAAATTTTAACCCCAGTGACCCATGGTGCCAAGTTTTGGGTCTCTGGCTTTAACACTGTGGGAATGACAGTGTTTGACATTTTCTCATTAAAGTCAATAGGAAAATCTGATTGGCTGTTTGTTGCTCCACCCACTTTTTGGAGTCCCCAAAATGTGACAGAACTTTTCAGGTTGACCCCATGACTAAGTGACCCAAGTTTGGTGAGTGTAACTTTAATGCTGTACGAGTGGCAAAAGTTTCAAATTTTCCAATGAAAGTCTATGGGAAAAAATGGGGTCTTTGGGGGGCCGCCACAGGGCCACGGATGGTGGGATTGCTTAACAGAGCACAAGCAACCTATTCGGGTATGAGCCGAACAAGTGTGCAAAGTTTCATAATTGTACTCCTAAAACTCTGGGAGGAGTAGCGTTTAGAAAATTGCTAAAATTTCATTGGCTGTTGGTAGCTCCGCCCACTTTGGGGTGCCCCCAAAATACATATTTTTATTCGGGGTGGCACCAACAATATGCGGTCCGAGTTTGGGGAGTGTAGCTTCAAAACTGTACGAGCGGCAGCGATTTGAAAATTTTCCCTGTCAAAGTCAATACGAAAAAAGGCGTATTCGGTGGTCCGCCGCACGGGCGCAGTGGGTGGGATCGCTTACTAAAGCACAAGCAACATACTTTGCTATAAGGCGAATAGGTGTGGAAAGTTTGGCGCTTGTACCCCTAAAACTGTAGGAGGAGTAGCGTTTAGAAAACCGGGGGGCGCTAATAATAATAAGAAGAATAATAACTAGAGGGTGTCGTTTCTGAAGAAACCACGGGATGTTGGCTATGAAACGCTATAGGTGTCTTGCCCAGTCGCCCCCGGTGCCTAGAGAGTACACAAAGTCGGTAGAATCCGGATTAAAACGGTGAAATTTAAAGCCAATCCAATTTTACCATTGAAATCCATTCAAACAAACTGGCTATTTTTGGCTCCGCCCACTTTTAAAAATTTGCATCCCAGTCACCCCTTCACCAAATGGACCAAGTTTGAGCACTCTTACATTAACAGTGTAAGATTGACAGGAATTTAAATATTCCCATTGAATAGCGTTTGGTAAAATGTGATTGGCTGTCTTAAGCTCCGCCCAGTTTTCTGGATTTTAACCCCAGTTACCTAGTCATGGTTAGTGCCAAGTTTGGGGCCTCCGGTTTTAAAACTGTGAGAACGGCGGTAATACAAAATTTTACATTAAAGTCAAGAGGTGAAAACTGATTGGCTGTTTTTGGCTCCACCCACTTTTCCTAAATTTTGACCGCAGTCACCCAGTGAGTAATTGAGTCAAGTTTGGTACACCTAGCATTTAAACTGTGATAATAGCAGCAGTTTATCATTTTTCTTTAAGGTCAATGGCTGAAATCTGATTGGTTGCTGTTGCCCCGCCCCTTTTTTTCCTAATTATGAACCACAGTCACTCAGTGACTAACATTTCAAAGTTTGTGAATGCTGTGATTTAATGTGTAAAAATGGCAGCATTTTTATTTTTTTCTAGTGAAAATCGATGAATGAAATTCGATTGGTTGTTGGTGGCTCCGCCCACTTTTTCTAAACTTGAAGTGGAAACCCCCAGCGGCCACATTTGTGATATTCAAGGTCCCTGACATCAATACTGTGAGAATGGCAGCCTTCTTAATTGTTCCCATTAAAATCAATCAAAGAAATCTGATTGGCTGTCTTAAGCTCCACCCAGTTTTCTGAATTTTAACCCCAGTTACCTAGTCATGGTCAGTGCTAAGTTTGGGACCTCTGGTTTTAAAACTGTGAGAACGGCAGTAATCAAAAATTTTACATTGAAGTCAATAGGTGAAAACTGATTGGCCGTTTTTGGCTCCACCCACTTTTCCTAAATTTTGACCGCAGTCACCCAGTGAGTAATTGAGCCAAGTTTGGTACACCTAGCATTTAAACCGTGATAATAGCAGCAGTTTATCATTTTTAATTAAGGTCAATGGCTGAAATCTGATTGGCTGTTGTTGCCCCGCCCCTTTTTTTCCTAATTGTGAACCACAGTCACTCAGTGACTAACATTCCAAAGTTTGGGAATGCTGTCATTTATTGTGTAAAAATGGCAGCATTTTTATTTTTTTCTAGTGAAAATCAATGAATGAAATTCGATTGGTTGTTGGTGGCTCCGTCCACTTTTTCTAAACTTGAAGTGGAAACCCCCAGCGACCACATTTGTGATATTCAAGGTCCCTGACATCAATACTGAGAGAATGGCAGCCTTCTTAATTGTTCTCATTAAAATCAATCAAAGAAATCTGATTGGTTGGTTTTGGCTCCACCCACTTTTCTTAATTTTAATCCCAGTCCCCCAGTGACCAACTGTGCCAAGTTTGAGGACCCTGCCATTAACCGTCTAAGAGCGGCAGCAGTTTAACATTTTCCTATTTATTTGAATGGCTGAAATTTGATTGGCTGTTGTAGACTCCGCCCACTTTAGGTAAATTTTAGCCGAGTCACCCAGTGACCCACGGTGCCAAGTTTGGGAGAGCTCTAGCTTTAATACTGTGAGAATTACAGCTGTTTACATTTTCTCATTGAAGTCAATAGGGAAAATCTGATTGGTTGTTTGCGGCTCCGCCCACTTTTTTGGGTCCCCAAAATAGGACAGAATTTTTCAGTTTCACCCCATGACTAAATGAGCCAAGTTTGGTGAGTGTAGCTTCAAAGCTGTACAAGTGGCAAAAGTTTCAAGTTTTCCAATGAAAGTCTATGGGGAAAAAAGGGGTCGTCGGGGGGTCGCCACAGGGGCACGGAGGTTGGGATCGCTTAACAAAGCACAAGCAACCTATTCGAGTATGAGTCGAACAAGTGTGCAAAGTTTCATAATTGTACTCCTAAAACTCTGGGAGGAGTAGCGTTTAGAAAATTGCTCAATTTTCATTGGGCGTTGGTAGCTCCGCCCACTTTGGGGTGCCCCCCCAAAATACTTATTTTTATTCGGGGTGACATCAACTATATGTGGTCCGAGTTTGGGGACTGTATCTTCAAAACTGTACAAGTGGCAGCGATTTGAAATTTTTCCCTGTCAATCTCAATGGGAAAAAAGGGGTCGTCGGGGGGTCGCCACAGGGGCGGGGTGGGTCCCCAAAATAGGACAGAATTTTTCAGCTTCACCCCATGACTAAATGACCCAAGTTTGGTGAGTGTAACTTCAAAGCTGTACAAGTGGCAAAAGTTTCAAGTTTTCCAATGAAAGTCTATGGGGAAAAATGGGGTCGTCGGGGGGTCGCCACAGGGGCACGGAGGGTGGGATCGCTTAACAAAGCACAAGCAACCTATTCGGGTATGAGCCGAACAAGTGTGCAAAGTATCATAATTGTACTCCTAAACCTCTGGGAGGAGTAGCGTATAGAAAATTGCTAAATTTTCATTGGGCGTTGGTAGCTCCGCCCACTTTGGGGTGCCCCCCCCAAAATACTTATTTTTATTCGGGGTGACATCAACAATATGTGGTCCGAGTTTGGGGACTGTATCTTCAAAACTGTACGAGTGGCGGCGATTTGAAATTTTTCCCTGTCAAAGTCAATGGGAAAAAAGGGGTCGTCGGGGGGTCGCCACAGGGGCGGGGTGGGTGGGATTGCTTATTAAAGCACAAGCAACGTACTTTGCTATAAGAGGAATAAGTGTGGAAAGTTTGGCGCTTGCACCCCTAAAACTGTAGGAGGAGTAGCGTTTAGAAAATGGGGTTCGCCAATAATAATAAGAAGAACGAGCTGAACTCGAAGAACAGTATGTTGGCTATTTCATAGCCAACATAACGAGCTGAACTCGAAGAACAGTATCTTGGCTATTTCATAGCCAACATAATAATAAGAAGAATAACGAGCTGAACTCGAAGAACAGTATGTTGGCTATTTCATAGCCAACATAATAATAAGAAGAATAACGAGCTGAACTCGAAGAACAGTATGTTGGCTATTTCATAGCCAACATAATAATAATAAGAAGAAGAACGAGCTGAACTCGAAGAACAGTATGTTGGCTATTTCATAGCCAACATAATAAGAAGAAGAACGAGCTGAACTCGAAGAACAGTATGTTGGCTATTTCATAGCCAACATAATTACAAATAACATACAAGGCAGCAAACAGTTATAAAATAAAAATGCAGAAACCTACATACATCACCTACAGAAGGATCTTATATGAGTCCTGTTCCGGGGAAACGGAAGAATAGCGACATATACCTCCCAAGCAGCTTGGTCCCCAAAGGCATACATCTTCCCAGTTGTCTGGACCCTTGATATCCAGGTTGGGAAGAGAAAGGTCACGCCCCCATCCACGAAAAGGTGAGGGCGGGTCACCAATTTACAACTGGCTATTCTGGATACATAGATCTTTCAACTAGCCTAAACTATTTGTGGTTGTATAGCAAAATTATAAAACTATGAATATCAGATAGGAAATTTAATTCTCTTTCCATTGAGACCAAACACCCCAAGACCAACACACATTATTCTGGCCTTATCAGAATATTGGGTAACACATATCATAATAATGTGGGCGTGTTTGGACTCCTCAAGAAGTCCTAGCTATAAGGTAAGTAATGGTGCAATGATGTATATCTGTATTAGATGATATTTATGTTATGAGCATAAAACAATATTACCTTTAAATCTGCCTCAAGACAAGACCACTCCACTATAGCACAGGTATGATAATTGTGTTTTCAGTCCCCTAGCCAGACAGTCTGTCCTTATGACATTTAGTGGGTATTTGTGAATTACCCCCTACTGTGAGGTTTCCTCACAATGTGGATGCTAGAAGAAGGCTTATTGAATTGGGAGAAAGTGGAAAACCTAACCCTTTCTATGCTGGAACTTACTGTTCCATCATGACAACATTGTCAGGGGTTTTTTTCTAATCAAAATGCTTTTATATCAAAATATGAAGACTTCCGGGGGCGGACCCAAAGATGGCCACATTTTAGCTGAGCTCATGCACCAGTGCTGTAATTGAGTACCATCACAACACACCACCCATACAAAAGTATTATAGTACAGCTCCCCGACATCAGGATAATGAGGGGAAATTATTAAAACCAATATCGGTCTCATCCCCTACCTGCAACTTCGGAAAACAGTATGAACAAACCATTGGCGGGCCCAGACCGGATCGCAGAACAAGTAACGAGGTGATACTGGAACCAGGTCAGTGTGGACGACCCCTTCTGACCAAAGGCCCCGGGTGGACAGAGACCATACTCCGGTTACCAGAACCGAGGCAGACAGCCACCCCAGCACACACAACGCGACAGGGTGAACCAAGTAACCACGCAGCACTCAAATACCGCACAAAGGGTCGCGCAAGGACCCCTGAACGTAAAGATATAAGGCCGGTGAGTGAAAACCCGCACAAAGGTTGCAAAAGCTAAGAACTGGTCACGGGAGGGTGGGAGACATAGAGACACACGGTGCCTCACAAAACAGCAACAACCGCCGTGGGGCCTAAATATAATCACAGCACTGGGGGAAAACCCCCTTCCACCCCAACCCATAGATATAACTTCCATAATTAATGGGAGTATAGGACTCGGGACCTAGGCCTAAATCTATAAAACACCAGCAGGGTGAGAGGTCTGATCAGAGCCGGTGATTGAAAAACCATATACCCACACGCTCTGGGTGATTGAAAGGCTGATAACGGATCACAAAGAAAATATCAAACACAAACAAAGAATAAAAATAATTAATCAACAATCATCAAGGTGCCCAGAGAACTACCCAGCAGTAAAGTGCTACATAACCCACACAAGGCATGAAACTGAGCCCACATCAGGATCAACACAAGAAACTGAGCGAAAAACAGAAATCAAAAACTGAAGCATGGCAACCACAACAATTGAGACAGGCCGTAACCAGGACACCACAATAACCATATCAGTCTGGAACCATCGCAGCTCATACCATATCAAAGAAAGGTTGCACCACAAAAAGAAAGCAGATTCAAAACAACCTTATTAAACTAAAAGAAATTACTTAACCCATTGGGACATAATGTAACTTTTAAGGTCGAATATTTCTACTAATGCCCTTATACAGGGAAACAAACATATAAAACAAGATCAAAGACACCTAAAGGTAAAGAAGAAGGAAGTACTAAAGCAACAAATTTGCCATACTGTGTGAACTACTAAACTGCTTTCCAACTTTTACCAGAAATGGATAAATATCTGGGACAATCCAACACAAAAACGCAGAGACAAATAAGACAGAAACTCAAAGATAGGAAAACAACACAGGACACTGATCCAATAGACACCGAATCCAGTTCCCAAACTACACCACTACAGATCCAAGTACAAGATCTCAAGCAAATACTTGGCCCCTTACTGGATAAAAAGTTAGCCGGCATTAAAGAAAACATCACAGAAATACTCGAAAAAGTTACGAACCAAGCAAATAAATACGCTAGAAGACGAACTGGATAACACACAAAAAACTTTAGAAACACAGCAGAAGGAGATAAACAATCTCAGAATAGTATGCGTCCCAGAATTGGCCAGAGGTACAGATCTGAAAAAATTTATCAAATGCGAATTACCAACCTTGCTAAAAATGGAAGCTCAATCTACCTTCCTTATAGAGAAATTCCACAAAATTGGATCTCCGCCAACCACAAATTCCAACAGACCAAGGCAAGTGATATTTAAATTACTAAACTACTCTGGCAAAATGAACATACTGACAGCCTACAGGAAAGCAAGAACCCTACAATACGATGGAAACCGTATTCTGATTTTTCAGCTTCTGTCACAGCAAAAAGAAAAGAATTCTCACCAATCTGCTCAACCCTTTTCATTTTGGGATATCGCTTCTCACTACTTTTTCCAGCAAAACTAAAGATTGTGGATAAAGACAATGGGAAGACCTTATTGTTTGAAACCCCAACACAAGCCAAGCAATACTATGAGGAGAAAACCAAAGACAAGGACTTAACCTGAAATACTTACAACTACTTGGATTATATTTAACACACTCAGTAAAGAACAATGCCAAACTTTTTCAATTTTTTTTTTTCAAAAACTGAGACATTGGCAAAATCTAAGAATGCTTACGCTTCCCCCAATCCCCATTTTCCTATCATATACAGGACGTTTACAACAAAATCACTACACGGGACACTTGAGAGAAATATTCATTGATTTCTATTTCCTCTTTTCTTCTTACCTTTCTTTTTCTTTCTCTTTTTGTTCTAAGCAAAAAATATTAATATGTTATATCACCTGGATTTTTTTTCTTCTTATGTTTACAGCAGCTCAAATGGCCTCAGATAAGAGATGTATAGACAATACATTAACCACACATAGACCCCATATAGATCAATACCAGGGACACTGGCTTGCTCGCTGGGACAGGCCAACCCACACAAGCCTCTGTTGTTAATCACCACTAAAAAGGAGTGGGTTAAACCACGAAGATGAAAAACACAGAGGAAATTGATAATTCAAATGCAAAATCTACAACCCATTTCCAGATACTTTCGTGGAATGTGGGAGTACTTAACTCCCCAGTAAAAAGGAGAAAGGTATTAGATTACAAAGGGAAAAGGCCAAGATAATTCTCTTACAAGAGACCCACTGGCGCAGAAAAGACAAACAGACACTTAAAAGTAAATGGCTACAAATAGTAATAGACACATCCTACAAAACAAAGACAAGAGGGGTTGCAATACTGATTAGCAAAGACCTCCAATACTCCATTTTACGAACCCACAAAGATAGAAACGGGTGCCTGCTGATTATAGATCTTGACCTGTATGGCACGGTTTAAACCTTAGTAAGTCTAAAACTGAAAACACCACAATTATGTTCATATAACTGGAGGTTTCCGGCTTATCTGAGCACTAACGAGGACTTTCAATTGTTTCTTAAAACTAGCTGGGCAAACTATATAGACAATAATATTGACCATTGGGATAATCCACAAATGCTATGGGCATCGGCAAAGCCGGTACTAAAAGGATAGATAATCTCATATTTAATTACGCAAATAAAATAATATAATGAAAAGTACAACCTCTTACAAAATCAATTAACAGAACATTACAAGATATTTAAAAAAACAAACACAGAAGAGGACAAAAATAAATACAAAGAGATGAAAACACTTTTTGATACTTTATTGACTGGAAAAGCTTACAACACACTAAGTCATACAGCAAACCAGTTTTATAGGTACTGTAACTAATCTAGGAAATTATTACCATACATTGTAAAAAAAGAAACTCTAACTACATATACAAAAACTTAAAACTGTTGAAGGATGGACACGAGATCCAAAACCAATTAGGCACATACTAACCGAACATTTCAAAAACACTCTATGAAGCTCCGGCAGATGACCCAAGCAATGGTCTGAAATTCTTGCAGGAGGCTGACCTCACAAAATTGTCAGTCCAAGACCGTGAAATCCTTGATGCACCTATAACAGAAAAAGAAATATCAGATACAATTAGACACTTAAAAAATGGGAAAACACCAGGACCAAATGTTCTCACAGCAGAATTCTATAAACTCCTATCACCAGACATAATACCGCTTCTAAACACTTTATACACTAACATCTTACAGGGAAATCCACTCTGGCATGAGGCAAATGTGGCCAGAATATTGATCCCCAAGGAGGGCAGAGATCAGACGGATCTGAAATCATATAGACCAATTTCACTCTTAATCAGGATTTAAAAATTCTAAAAAAAATAATGTCAGATAGACTACAACAAATAATACCTTCAATACTCACCGAAAATCAGGTAGGGTTTCTTAAACATCGCCATCCAGTCCTTTGACAAATTCTCACTGCAATATATATTAGTAACTAGCGATGGGTGAATCTGTTCGCCAGGCGCGACTTCACGGCTAATTTGCGCAATTCGCGAAACGCCCGCGAAAATTCGCTGGCGACGAAAAAGATGTCTGCCGGCATCAAAAACGGGTGCCGGCGTCAAAAACAGGCGCAAGCGTCAAAAACGAGACGCCGGCGCCGTTTCGCGAATTTCGCAAATTCGCCCAT